>NW_007726198.1:556528-605023 GCF_000696425.1 Galeopterus variegatus
CAGGCAGAGAAAAAGAAATACCACATGTTCTCACTCATTGATGGGAGCTAAAAAATAAACATATTAATTCACCCACATACACACACAAAAAAAAACCGGGGGGGGGGAGAAGATATGACAACTATACTTTTTGAAGTTGTAACAACAAGCAAACTGATAGTACATTCTTGGGGTGAGGGGAGAGAGGGAGGAGGCAGGGAGGTGTCAGTGATGGGCCATAATAATCATATACATTGTATATTGACAAAATAAAAATTTAATGAAAAAAAAATCTAAATTTAAACATTACTAAGAAAAGAAAAATCACCTATAATGGAGCCCCAATCAGACTAACATCAGACTTTTCATCACAAACCCTAAAAGCCAGAAAGGAATGAGATGATATATTCAAAATATTAAAAGACAGAGATTGCCAGCCAAGAATACTCTACCTCACAAGGTTATCCTTCTGAAATGAAGGGCAAATAGTATATTTCTCAGACAAACAAAAACTGCGGGAGTTCACTACCACACAACCACCTTTACAAGAAATTTTGAAGGGAGTTACTGTGTTTGGTACCTGAATAATAACTACCACTGCTATAAAAACCCAAGAAAAATCAAAACCCAAATGGCATCAACAAAGAGAAAAAAAACAAACAAAAAGGCTGTCTACAACCCAAGGAACCAACAAATATAGAAAACAAACTGTAAATCACAAAGAAAGGAACAGAAGATACCTAAGACATCCTAACAAAAATCAATAAAATGCAAGGAGTAAATCAACACTTTTTAATAACAACTCTTATTGGAAAAGGATTAAATTCCCCAATCAAAAGACACAGATTTGCTGACTGGATTAAAAAGAAGGACCCAACTATATGCTGCCTTCAAGAGACCCACCTCACCCATAAAGACTCACATAGACTAATAGTGAAAGGATGGAAAAAGATTTACCATGCAAACAGAGATGAAAAATGAGCTTGAGTAGCTATTCTTATATCTGATAAAATAGACTCTAAATTAAAAACCATAAAAAGAGATAATGAGGGCCACTACAACATGGTAAAAGGATTGATCCATCAAGAAGACATAACAATCATAAATATATATGCACCCAATGTTGGAGCAGCCATATTTATAAAACAAATTCTATTAGACATAAAGAAGGAAATAGACACTAATACCGTAATAGCAGGGGACCTGAACACCCCACTGTCATTATTGGACAGATTATCTAGGCAAAGAATCAGAAGATAAATAAAATCTAAACAACATTCTAGACTAATTGGACTTGGCAGATATCTACAGAACATTCTATCCAATGACCTCAGAATATTCATTCTTCTCATCAGCACATGGATCATTCTCCAGGATAGATCACATGTTAGGTCACAAATAAAGTCTCAGCAAATTCAAAAACATTGGAATTATCCCATGTATTTTCTCAGACCACAATGGATTAAAATTAGAAATCAATAACACATGAAATTCTGGAAACTGTACAAACACAGAAATTAAACAGCATTCTACTTAATGACATATGGGTCCAAGAAGAAATCAAACAGGAAATCAAAAAATTTATTGAAACTAACAAAAATAATGATACATCATACCAAAACCTGTGGGATACTGCAAAAGCAGTACTAAGGGGGAAATTTTTCACAGTAAATGCTTACTTCAGAAGAATGGAAAGATGGCAAGTGAACAACCTAACACTGCACATTAAAGAACTAGAAAAACAAGAACAATGCAAACCCAAAGTAAGGAGATGGAAAGAAATCATTAACATCAGAGCAGAACTTAATGAAATTGAAACCCAAAAAACAATACAAAAGATCAATGAATCAAAAATGAAAGTTGGTTTTTTGAAAAGATAAATAAAATTGACAAACCATTAGCACAGCTAACTAAAAAATGAAGAGAAGATCCGAATAAGACAAAGTAGAAATGAAAAAGGTGATGTTACGACTGATACATCTGAAATAGAAGGAATCATTTGAGACTACTATAAACAACTATTTCAAAACAAATTTCAAAATCTGGAGAAATGTATGAACTCCTGGACACACAATTGCAGATAGATCTACCATATGACCCAGGTATCCCACTGCTGGGAATATACCCAGAGGAATGGAAATCATCAAGTCGAAGGTATACCTGTTCTCCAGTTTTCTTTGCAGCACTATTTACAATAGATAAGAGCTGGAACTAGCCCAAAAAAATGTCCATCATCAGATGAGTGGATATGGATAATGTGGTATATCTACACAATGGAATACTGCTCTGCTCTAAAAAAGAATGAAATACTGCCATTTGCAATGACATGGATGGACCTAGAGAAAAGTATATTAAGTGGAACAAGTCAGGCACAGAAAGAGAAATATCACATGTTCTCACTTATTTGTGCGAGCCAAAATTAAATAAATATACAAACAACCGTGGGGGGCATGGAAAGGGAAGAAGACACAACAATTACAATTCCTTGAAGTTGATACAACAAGCAAACAGAAAGGAGATTGTTGGGAGGGAGGGGGGAGAGGGAGGTTTCGGTAATGGGCCACAATTTCAACCACATTGTATATAGACTAAATAAATAAAATAATTAAAATAAATAAATAAATAGATTACTCAGTTTGTAACACTTTTTTATAGCTGCAGGACTAAACCAAGGCAGTGCCTCCATCAATTCCTATACTTGAGCCTATTTACAGACACAGAACTCCTTGAATGAAAAAGAGGCAATGTCCTCCTGAGAAAGGACCCCGTCATATTGTCAAATGTGTAGTGTTAATCTTTCTTCCACCCTTATCCAAAGGGACTGACAACCTTATACAAGGGTTACTATTGGGGGAAATAATCAGACTTTTTGGTGATACTGGACACTGGCTCTGAACTGACCCTGACACGAGTTCTATGAGACCCATAGTGTCACTGTGCTCCAACAGTCAAAGATGAAGCTTATGGGGTTAGGTGATGAATACGATTTCAGTTCAGGTCCTTCTCACAGTGGATATAGTTGGTGCCCAAACCCATCCTATGGTTATTTTCTAAAATGCATAATTGAAATAGGCATACCTTGGACCTGACAGAATGCCTACATTGGTTTCTTGGCATGTGAAATAAGAGCTCTTATAAAAGGAAAGGCTAAATATATGCCCCGAGAACTGCCTGTATCTAAGAAAATAGTGAACCAAAAGCATAGTGTATTCCTAGAGTGATTGCAGAGATTAATGCCATTATTAAGAACTTGAAAAATTCTAGGGTGGTGATTCTCACCACATCATTCAACTCACCTATTTCTCCTAACCAGAAAACGAGTGGATCTTGGAGAATGATAGTAGATTATAATAAATATAACCAAATGATGACTCCAACTCCAACTGCTGTTCCTGATGTAGTTTAATTGCTTGAGCAAGTTAACATACCCCTTCTAACTGGTGTGTGACTATTGATCTGGCAAATGCATTATTCTCAATATCTGTTAATAAACACCAACAGAAGCGGTTTGTTTTTAGCTGTCTGGCAAGACAACTTTTACTATTATGCCTCAGGGGCATATGAACTCTCCAATTGCAGTCATCATTTAGTCTGTAAAGACCTTGATTTACATTACCTTCCACAAGACATCACAATGATCCATTACACTGATGACATTATGCTAATATGAATGCCTAGTGAACACAAAGTCGCCACTACTCCAGAATTATCATTATGCATTTGAGTGTCAGGTAATGGGAAATAGATCCAACAAAAATTCAGGGATCTTTCACCTCAGTGAATTTTCTAAGAGCCCAATGTTGTGGTGCATGCTGAAATATCACTTCTAAGGTGGATAATAAGTTGTTGCATCCAACTTCTCCTAAAACCAAAAGAAACAGTGTCTAATGGGCCTCTTTTGATTTTGGAGAAAACATACTTCTCATTTGGGTGTGCTACTTAAGTCTATTTACTGAGTGACCCAAAAAGCTGCTAGTTTTGAATGAGAAACGAAAAGTTCTGTAACAGGTCCAGGCTACTCTGCAAGTTGCTCTCCTACTTGGGCCATATAATCCAAAAGACTGAATTGTGCTTTAATTGTTAGAGGCAGAGAGAGATTCTGTTTGGAGCCTTTGGCAGGTCCCTATAAGTGAACTGCAGCATAGTTCTTATGGATTTTGAAGCGAAGTCCTGCCATTCTCTGTGGATAACTATTCTTTGGAAGACCAACTTTTGGCTTGCTGCTGGGCTTTAGTAGAGATTGAATGGTTAAACCTGGGCCTCCAAGTTACCAGGATATCTAAGCTGCCCACTATAAACAGTGTTTGTCCCCAAAAGCCATGAATTTGGGCACGCACAGCAATGCTTCATTATCAAATGAAAATGCTACAAGAGACATGGGAATACTCAAGTATTCCCTGAAGGCACTAATAAGTTGCATGAGGAAGTGGCCCAAATGCCCATGACCCAACTCCCGTTACATTACTTTCTGTCTCCCAGCCCATTTCTTCAAACTAGAGATCTTTAATTTCATTTTCTTGCCTAATTGTCATAGCTAGAACTTCCAGTACAATGCTGAACAGAAGTGGTGAGAAAGCATATTCTTATTCCAAACTTTTCCTGATCTTATGAGGCAAACATTCAGTCTTTCACTATTGGGTACAATTCTAGCTGTCAATCTTTATAAGCCTTTATCAAGTTCAGAAAGTTCCCTTTTCTGCTTAGTTGCTGAGAGTTTTTAATCATAAAAGTTTGTTGAATATTGTAAAATTATTTTTTGGCATCTATTGAGATGATTATGTGTTTATTCGTTTATTGTATTAATGCAGTGCATTATGTTAACTGTCAGATGTTAAATCAATCATGGATTTCTGGGATAAATCCCACGTGGTCATCTTTCATAAATATTGATGGATTTGATTGCCAGTATTTTGAGGACTTTTTCATCTGTATTCATAAGCAACATGGGTCTGTAGTCTTCTTTCTTTGTTATGGTATTTGTCTGGTTTGGTAACAGGTTAATACTGGCCTCATAAAAACAGGTGCAAAGTGTCCCTCCTCTTCTATTTGTTTGGAAAACATTGTAAAGAATTGATGTTACTTTAAATCTTTGGCATAATTCAATAATGAGTATAACTATGCCTGAAATTTTCTTTGTGTAAAGTTTTTTTTATTACTAATTCAAACTTTTTGTCATAAGTTGGTATAGTCAATATATTCTATTTCTTATTGAGTTGGTTTCAGTATTTAGATCTTTCCAGAAACTTGTTTATTCCATCTAAGTTATTTGGTTTGTTGTAATAAAGTTATTCACAGTAATTTTTTATAAGTTCTTTTATTTTTGTAAGGTTAGTAGTAATACTTGCTCTTTCATTTGTTATTTTAATGATTTGAGTCTATCCTCTTTTTCTTGGCCAATTGAGCTCAAGATATTTTCAGTTTGGTTTATCTTTTTGAGTAACCAACTTTTTGTTTAATCAATTTCCCTCTATTGTTTCCGTAGCCTCAATTTTATTAATTTGTGTTCTATTCATTATTATTTTCTTTCTTCTGCTTGTTTTGAGTTTACTTTTCTTTCTAATTTTTTAATGTGTGTGGTAAAATTGTTGATTCAAGATCTTTCTTCTTTTTGTCACAGGCATTTTGCCATTACAAATTTTCCTCAAAGTATAGCTCTAGCAGTACCTTATCAATACATAAGTTTTGGTATGTGTGTCTTATTTTAATTTATCTCAAAGTATTTTAATTTCCTTTGTAATATTTTTCTTAGAACCATTGATTATTTAGTAGTGTGTTGTATACTTTTCAAATATTTGTAAATTTCCCAAATTTCTTTCTTTTAATTATTTGCCATTTCTCTGCCTTATGATTAGAGAATATATTTTTTATGGTTTCACCTCTTTCAAATTTTTGAGTTTTGTTTTATGGCCTAGTATGTGTTCTATAATGGAGAATGTTTCATTTGCATTTTAGAAAAATATGTATTCTGATGTTCTGAGAATGTTCATTCTGTTGTTGTTGGAGTCTATAAAAAATGCCCCATATGCTAGGTCTACTTTGTGTGAACTGGTCAAGACTTCTAATTTTTTTTATCTTCTACCTAGTTGTTTTTTTCTGTTAATGAAAGTGGAAATAGTAAAACTTTCAACTATTATTGTTGAATTGTCTAGTGCTCTCCTGAATTCTGTCAGCCTTAGTTTCATGTATTTTGGGACTCTGTTGTTGAGTTTATAAATGGCTATAATTGTTATAACTTCCCAATGGACTGACCCTTTTTATTTTATTTTATTTTATTTTTGTGGTGGCTGGCCAGTATAGGGATCTGAACCCTTGACCTTGGAGTTACAAGGTGGTGCTCTAACCAACTGTGCTAACCAGCCATCCCCTCTGACCCTTTTATTATAATAAAATGTCACACTTTTATTATTCATTTAAAGTCTATTGTGTCTGATGTTAGTATAGTCACTCCAGATTTTTTATGGTTACTTTTGGCATGATATAACATTCTCCCTCCTTTTACTTCTACCAACTTTTATCTTTGAATCTAAAAATGTGTCTCCTGTAGGTAGTGTATAGTTTTATCTTGTTTTTATATTCAGTCTGACAATCCCTGCTGTTTCATAGGACTGTTTACTCCATTCATACTTAATCTTACTATTGTTATAGTTGGATTTATATTTTTTACTTTGTATATGTTATGTTATTTTTGTTACTCTATTCCTCTTTAATTTGTTTATTTCTCTGCATAAAGTGAATGTTTCTTAGTATAACATTTCAATTTTTTAAAATAAATTTTTTCTATGTATGCTCTTAAAATTTCAGTGGTTGCTCTGGAGTTTGCCGTAAACATCTTAACTTGTTATAATCTACCTCAGATTCATACTAATTTAGTTCCAGTCACATATAGAAATGTTACTCCATTATACCTCTATTCCCCAGTACCCCCTTTTTCGCTATTATTGTTGCACACATTATATCTATATATGTTGCAAACACAATAATACATTATTTATAAGTATTGTTTCTATAATTTTATATCTATTAAAGAAGCTGAGAAAAAAAAGAAGAGCAAGTATACCCTCATAGACTTAGTTATATTATCCTTTTTATTTATCATTTCTGGTTTGCTTCATTTCTTCCTGTGGATTCAAGTTGCCATCTGCTGTAACTTTCTTATTACAGTACGACTGTCCTCCATTTTACCATCTTTATTCTATTATTGTCAAGTATATTAAGTATATTCTATTTCTATATTTAATAACCCTGACTATACAAATATATAAATATCGTTTTATGCAACTGATAATTAAATCAGTTAAGATAAGTAAACAATGCATGTATACTGTATTTTATAATGACAAAATTACCTTTACCAATGCTCTTTGTTGTATGTGTGTGTATTTGTGTATGAGTGTGTGTGTATGTTAATATCCATATGCGTTTACTTGCTTTTACCCTACAGAATGTCATTTAGTAGTTCTTGTAAGGTGGATGTACTAGCAACAAATTATCTTAGATTTTATCTGCAAATACCTTTATTTCACCTTTATTTTTGAAAAATTACTGGATGCAAGATTCTTGGTTAGTGTTTTTTGGTTTTTTTGTTTTTTCTTTCCAAAGCACCTTAAAAATGTCATTCCACTCATCTCAGTCTTCATCACCCAAGGGGAAATAAGCTGTTAATTTTATTTGGTTCCCCTGATACATGAGCAGTCAGTTTTCTCTTGATGCTTTCAATATTTTCTCTCTGTCTGTGGCTTTTCATCATTTTTACTTTGATATGTCTGGGTGTTAATTTATTTTATTTATACTGATTGGAATTTGTTAGATGGATGGATTACTAACTTTTAGCAATTTTGAGAAGTGTTCAGATATGATTTCTTAGAATATTTTTTCTTAATTTTTCTCTTTCTTCCTTACTTTTGACACTTCCATTATGTATGTGTTAGTGTGTTTAAAGGTATCCTGCAATTCTCTGAGGCTCTGTTCATTATTCTTCATTCTATTTTTCTCTGTTTCATAGATTGTATAATTCCTGTGAAAGTTCAGATTGTGTAATCCCCATCAGTCTATCTCCAATTATGCTGATTCTTGCTCTGCCATTCCAAATCTACTTTTGAGCTCCTTCAGTGAATTTTTAACTTGTGTTATTGTAATTTTTAACTGCTAATTATTTTCATTTTTTAGAAAATAATTTATATCTCTTGACTAATATTTTATATTTGAGGTGATATTGTCTTTATTCCTTCTGATACATCTTTGTATTATTTTCTTAAGTTCTCTGACCATATTATAATGGCTACTTTGAAGTTGTTCTCTGTTAAATATGACTTCCGGTCACTCTCACAGGCAATTTCTGTTTTCTGCTTTTTCTCTTGTGTATGGTCACAAATTTCTGTTTCTTTGCATGTCTCAATTTTTAGTAGAAAATTGGAAATTTTATGTTATACATTTTAATACTCTGGATATTGAATTCTCTCCCCACTCTCTGGGGCTTGATTGTTGTTTATTCGTTTTATGAATTGGTAAAGCTAATTTAGTGACGTGTATTTTCCCACACTGTGTGAAGATTTTGGTGTCATTCTCCAGAGAGTACAGCCTTGGGAATATGTACACAGTCAACTGGGGATGACAGTGGTTTTTGTAAGGCCTTCTTTGACTATCTCATTCTCTGATAACTCTGTTAAGCTGTCTGCTGCATTTGATGTTAATACTCTTACTTTAATTTGCATTATTTACTAGCTGATTGCTATGGGGTTTTTTTATTTTAATATTTATTTGTACATATTTGTGGGGTACAGTGTGTTCTTTCAATATACTGTACTTTGATTCATTTAGAAAAGACAGCACAGGTTTTTTCAGTTGTTGTTATTGTCTGTTTGGCAGCTTGCTGGTGCAGGGATCTGAACCCTTGACCTTGGTGCTATAACACCACACTCTAACCAACTGAGGTAGCCAGCCAGGTCAAAGAGTATAGTTTTTTATTTGTTAATCCACCATTTCCCCTCCCCCTAGCACCCTCTCCCCTCCCAGCCTCTAGCAAACATTATTCTACTCCCTAATTCTATAAAAACCACATTTTTTTTTTTAGGTATCACATGAGTAAGATTGTATGGTATTTATCTATCTGTGCCTGGTTTACTTTACTTAATGCAATAGTCTCAAGTTCCATTCATGTTGCTGCAAATGACAGAATTTCATTATTTAAAATAGCCGAATAGTGTTCCATTGTGTGCATATGCCACAGGTTTTTTAATTTGTTCATTGGTGGGCCTTTAGGTTGATTTCATTTCTTACATGTTGTGAATAGTGTTGCAAAGAACATACGAGTGCAGGTGTCTCTTTGATATATTGATTTCATTTATTTTGAGTATATACCCAATAGTGGGATTGCTGGGTCAATTTTTAGTTCTCTGAGGTACCTCCATACTGTTTTCCACAATGGCTATAGCGATTTACATTCCCTTTTCTCCACATCCTCACCAGCATTTGTTTGAGTTGTTTGAGGTCCTTGTATATTCTGGATATTAGTCCCTTCTCTGATTTGTAGATGACAAACACTTTCTCACATTCTTTAGATTGTCTCTTCACTTTGTTGATAGTGTCCCTTGCTGTGCAGAAGCCTTTTAATTTGATGTGGCTCTATTTGTGTATTTTTGCTTTATTTGACTGTGCCTTTGTAGTGCTATTCAAAAAACTTTGCTCACTCCCATTTTGTGTAACATTTTCCCTAAGTTATCTTCTAGCAGTTTCATAGATTTGAGTCTTAAATTTAGGTCCTTGATGCATTTTTAGTTGATTTTTGTGTATGGTGAGAGATAAGGGTCTTGTTTCAGTATTCTTTGGGTGGATATTCAGTTTTCCCAGCTTTATTGAAGAGGCTCTCTCTTCCCCTAGTGTATATTTTTGGTACCTTTGTCAAAAATCAGTTGGCTGTAAATGTGTGCATTCATTTCTGGTGTCTATTTGTCATTTTTATGCCAGAACCATGCTGTTTTGGTTACTATGGCTTTGTAATATATTTTGAGTTCAAGTAATATGATGCTTCCAACTTTGCACCTCAACACAATAAAGGTCACATATTACAAACCCACACCTAATATCATACTGAATGTACAAAAAATGTAAGTTTTTTTCCTCTAAGATCTTAAACAAGTCAATGATGCCTACTTTTTCTTCTCTTATTCAATGTCGTACTGGAAATTCTTGCAAATGAAATAAGGCAAGGGAAAGAAATAAAAGGCAACCAAATCAAAAAGGAGGAGGTCAAACAATCCCTGTTTGAAGATAACATGATCCTATTTGTGTAAAACCCTAATGACTACACCAAAAGAATTACTAGAATCAAAAAATAAATTGAGTAAAGTGGCAAGATTTGAAATCAATACACAAAGTCAATAGATTAATGTATGACAATAATGAAATACCTGAAGACAAAATCAAGAAAGTAATCCCATTCACAGTAGCTACCAAAAAAATGAAGTACCTAGGAGCAAATTTAACCAAGGACATGAAGGACTTCTACAACAAAATCTTTAAAACTTTGGGGAAAGAAATTGAAGATACATATAAATGGATTGATATTCCCTCTTCATGGATTGGAAGAATTAATATTATCAAAATGTCTATATTATCCAAATGGGTATTTAGCACAATCTTTATTAAAATACCAAAGACATTCTCTGAAGAATCACAGAGACAGAATAAAAAATCATAAAATTTGTACAGATCCACAAAAGACCCTGAATAGCCAAAGCAATCATAAACAAAAAGAACAAAGTTGGATGCTCTACTGTTTTTGACAATGTTATGGCATAAATTGCTCAGAAATCTGCTCCACTTAAATTTGGACAGATGCAGTGTTTGAGAACAGTCTTTGAAGTTTGTTTTGATCTAAAAAGTGCTCATCATTATTTTTTTTTTTTTCTGATGAACTGGTTCTCTTTGGTTAACGACTTGGCCACATTGAAGCTTGTGTCTCATAATAAAGAGGAGCTATTATTTTTCAGATCTCTCTCTCTCTCTCTCTCTCTCTCTCTCTCTCTCAATTTAACTGCCTCTTACACTGGCTGGGAAAACTCTCTGAGCCACTACTCTGAGCACTGAGCAAGGTGGTAGCCTTTGTTCTTCTTAGGTTGCCTTTCCCTACAGGAACCCTTCTTTTACAAGACAGTTTGATCAACGGTATTGTAGGTCTAAGTATTATTAGCCTAAAATGCCTGTGTCAAAGTCCCTACCCTAAGGATAAGGGTTGGGTGGAGGAAGGAAACCCCTGTCCTAAAAGCAACAAACATCAGAAATTTAGCTTCTTCAACTCAAAGTAGGAAAGAATAGTAAATGCTGTCACCTTGTCCCATTTGATGAAATATGGTAACCTTTGATAGGGAGCTGGACTCAACTTTTTAGCCACATCTGCTGAGCTTGGGATAAAGTAGGGTATGGCTCAAATGCCACAGATTGTCGCTATTGATAGTAAGTGATGATTGATTGTTTTGAATACATCTTTTTTTAATTTATTGTATGTACTTAGGATAATTTCCAGAGACTTCAGAAAAGTATTTTATCATTTTCATAAGATTTCCTTGCTTTGCTGTGAAGTGGGTATACAAACCTTTATACAATGATATCCTTGATGAGGAACTTAGTCAGAATTCTTTAATTTTACCTGTTTTGTTTTTTCTTTTCCTCTTCCAGGATCCTATTCAGAATACCACATTACATTTAGTTGGCATGTTTATTGGGTTCATCTTAGCTCTGATGGCTTGTCAGAATTTCTTCGGTTTGGGTGACCTTGACTGCTTTTGAAGAGTGTTGGTCAGACACATGGTAGACTGACCCTATATTGTAATGTTGTTGCTGTTTTTCTCATAATTAGTCTGGAGTTATGGGCTTTTGGGAGAAAGATAGAAGAGGTAAAGTACGATTTTCACCACATTATATCATATTTTGCAGGATATAAAATTCTAATTGGTAGGGATTTTTTGGCATTAAACTCTTTACATAATTTAATTCATTCTCTTCTTGCTTGCAGGGCTAATGATAAGTAGTTCATGTAATTCTTACCTTTATGTCTATATAAGTAAGAAGAATTTTTCTGTCTTCTTCAAGGCTTATCTCTTTCTTTGGTTTTCTGTAGTTTGACTATGGGCCTACGTACAGATATTTTGGTATTAAAATTTTTGGTGTTCTCTGAGCTTACTGAATCTATGGTTCAGTGTCTGTCATTAATTTTGGAAAATTAGCCAGCATTACTTCAAATATATCTTCTGTTTTGGCCTCTCTCCTCCTTCTTGTATTCCATTTATGAGTGTGTTACAAGTTTTGATATTGTCACACAATTTTTGGATGTTCTGTTTTGGTTTTTTATTTTGTTTTCTTTTTGCTTTTCAGTTTTGGAAATTTCTGCTGACATACTTTTGCACTCACTTGTTCTTTCCTCAGCAATATCCTGTGTAGTGATGAGCCAACCAAAGGTATTATTTACCTTGCTTTTATTAGGAATTTTGTTTTGATTCTTTCTTAGCTATTCTATTTCTCAGCTTACATTTCCCCTTTGTCTTTGCATGTTGTCTACATTTGTCCATTTGAGCTCTTAACATAATAATAACCTTAGTTGTTTTAGATTTCTTATCTATTATTTTCAAAATATGTGCCATATTTGAGTTTAACTTTAATCTTTGTTGTATCTCTTCAGAGTGTATATACTCTTGCTTGCCTTGAGGGTACAAATGTTCAGGTTGTGGAGCGATATGCAGGGAGTGGATAGATACTTGGAATTGCCTCTGGTTGGTAACCAGTAAGAAAGTAAAAATGTCAATCATACAAGCACAAATTATTAAATTCTTCCAACAATTATCAAGAACACAGTAAAAATGGTGGAGTAAGGAACTTCAAAAATGTGTGTTGTGCATAAAAGCAATCAGAAAACTGGCAACTGTAGTCAGAAAAAATATTTTCAAAATGCTAAAAATTTTGAAAGGGTTGCTTCAGTCCTGAGACTCTTAAGAAAAAATGGCTGAACTTGTAAGAACAGTGCTGTTTGTGGTGTTTTAGCTTGGCTTGGTCTTATCTCCTGCTCTCTAGCTCTGAAGTTTAAGTGAAAACTAACAGCCCACATTTCCCACAAAGACCAGTATCCTTATAGGAACCAAGGAAGAAAAATTGGGCTGGAGTTCCTGCAAAGCCCCATTTCCAAAACATTATTATTCATTGGCCTATGTGACAGTTCCATGAAAGACCTCACTTAGAATGTTGTGTGCATTTGATTTAATTCAGAACTTTCCTAACATAAATAACCTTTTTTCCTAAAAGCATTGTTGAAAATGTCTGCAGGCAACTGTTTAACTTTATGGCTGCCTGAGATGATCAATAAAATTTGGAGAAAATACACTTATCAAAAGTTTAAAATTAAAAGCTGCAGAGTAAGATGTCCATAGGAATCTTGGAAAGTTCTGACATATTCCTGGAAATCTGGAAGGCCACACATATACATAGCTGTGAAAATGCCCAGGTCTGTTTGCATACTCAGAGAAGATCTGAGAAGGCTCTAAACTTTCAACTCTGACAGATCTTGAGAGATAGCATAGAAAGTGAAGACTAAGGCAGAGTTGTCAATTGCTTATCTAAATATTAAAGACATGTCCCAACAGGCACACAGACTGAAATCATTTAAAATATGTTCCCAATAACAATGAAATAAAAATATAAATGAGGAGAAAATGTGTAAATTCACAAACATGTGGAAAATAACACACTAACAAGTAACCAATGAGTGAAAGAAGAAAACAAAACAATAAAATATTTTGAGATGTATGAATATGTTAATACTGTGTGTCAATACTTATGGGAAGCTTGAAACAAGTGCTAGAGGAAAATTTCTGGCTGTAAAACTCCTATATTAAACAGAAGAAAGTTCTCAAATTAATAATCTGAACTTCAATATTTTATAGTTTTCAGTGTATAGATTATTTACCTCCTTGGTTAGATTTATTTCCAAGCATTTTATCCTCTTTGATGCTATTGTAAATGGGATTATTTCTTAAATTTCCTTTTCAGATAGTTTTCTGTTAGTGTATAGAAATGCAACTGATTTTCAGATGTTAATTTTGTATCCTGCAACTTTAGTGAATTGGTTTATTAGTTTTAACAGTTTTTGGGGTGGATTCTTCAGGGTTTTCTATATATAAGATTATTTCATTCACAAACAAAGACAATTTAAATACTTTCTTTTCAATTTGGGTGCCTTTTATTTCTTTTTCTTGCCTAATTGCTCAGGCTAAGACTTCTAGTACTTTGGTGAATAGAAATGGCAAAAAAAGGCATTTCTGTCTTATCTCTGATCTTAGAAAAAAAGCTTTTAGCTTTTCATCATTAAGTCCAATTGATGTTATCCGTGATCTTGTTGTATATGGCCTCTGGTATGTTGAGGTACATTTTGTTGATAGTGTCATAAGATAGTTCTGAAAAATTTTAAAGATATTTTTCACAGAAATAGAACAATTTTAAAATTTATATAAAACCACAGAAAGATCCCAAATGGCAAAGCAATCTTGAGCAAAGATATCAAAGCTAGAGGTATCATAAATTCTAATTTATAATATACTACAATGCTATAGTTAAACAAAACAGCATAATACTGGCATAAAAACAAAAATATAGATCAATGAAAGAAAACAGGGAGCCCAGAAATAAGTTCAAGCATTTAGTCAATAGATCTTTGACAAAGTTGCCAATAACCCACAATGGGGAAATCATGGTCTCTTCAATAAATTGGTACCAGGAAAACTAGATATCCACATGCAAAAGTATGAAATTGGATCCTTAGTTCTCACCATATACAAAAATCAACTGAAAGTAGATTGAGGACTTAAGCATAAGATCTGAAACTGTAGAAAGAAAAAAACATAAAGAAAAACCTTGACATTGTTCTGAGCAATGATTTATGCTGTGGATTGACTGAATTATGTCCCCAAAATTCATATATTAGAAGATTAATTCCCACCGTAAATGTTGAGGGTGGGAAATCTTATTATGATAATTGAAAGGTGAGACTCTGAAGAGGTGATTATATTGTTGGACAATGCGTAGTGAATGGATTAATAATGGTGGTCAGGAATGTGCTTCTGAGGGCTTTAAAAGAAGAGCACATGAAAGGTTAGTATCTCTCTGCTCCACCATTTCTGCCATGTGAGATCCCTGGGTCACTGTAGCCACCACCAATACCCTCATCAGATATGCTCCCTGGATTCTGAATGTCCCAGCCTCCAAAACTGCAAGCAATAAATTTTGTTTTCTTATAAATCACCTAGTTCCAGGTATTTTCTTATAAGCAACAGAAATAAACTAATACAATTTACTTAGCTATTACTCCAAAAGCACAAAAAACAAAACAAAAATAGACAAATGGCATTGCATCACACTATGAAGCTTCTGCACAATTTTAAATAAGAAATCAACAAAGTAAAGAGACAACCTATGGAATAGAAGACAATATTTGCAAACTATACATCTGATAAACGGTTAATATCCAAAAATGTATAAGAAACTCAAATAAATCAGTAGCACAAAAAAAAAAAAAAAAAAAAAAAACCAGATTAAAAAATGGACAAAGGACCTGAATAGAAATTTCTCAGAAGAAGACTTACAAATGGCCAACAGGTATATGAAGAAATGCTCGATGTCACTAATAGTCAGAGAAATTCAAATTAAAGCTACAGTGAAATATTAACTCATACCTGTTAGATTGGTTATAATCAAAATGACAAAAGATAACGTGAGACAGCAAAGTATATTTCTTTGATATATTTCAAGATGGCTAATTCAAAGAAATAGGATTAGCTAAAAGGCTATTCCCTTGTGGAAAGAAATTTTCATCTATATATGTAAACAGCCAGGCTTACTCTGAGGCATCCCTCCTTTGGCTACTATTTATTCTTTGAGGGCAGCTGTCAGACTACCTGAAGTATGTTCAACTGCACACTAGATGCCTCTACTTAACTTTAACTTTTGATTTCCTTCTTTCACCTGTGACAACATCTCCTCCCAGAACTTCAGAGAAACTTGGTCTCAGGCCATTCTTCTGAGGTTTCTACCTCTCCCACCTTCTCTACCTCATGAACACTGTTATATAAGCTTTGTTTCTCCCATTGGAATTTGGGACATTACTCTCTTGTGATTCCCCCATGCTTTTCCCTCTCTCAACATGTTAAATAATTAAATTTATTATGCCTTTTCTCTGTATTGATCTACATTTGTCAATGATTTTTATTAATGAAACTGTAGGGGTGAAGTTTCCCATTGGCCCCTACAGTAACAACAGTTGGTGAAGATGTGCAGAAAAGGAAACTCTTGTACACTGTTGGTGGGAATGTAAATTAGTACAACCATTATAGGAAACTCCATGGAGATTTCTCAAAATATCAACAATATAACTACCATATGATCCAGCAATCCCACTTCTGGGTATGTATCCAAGGGGTATGAGATCAGTAAGTCAAAGAGATATCTGTACTCCCATGCTCATTTTAACATTTTTTAAAATAACAGAGATATGGAATCAATTGAAGTGTCCATAAATGAATGAATAGACAAAGAAAATATATATATAATATAGTCATGCACCACATAACAATGTTTCAGTTCATGACAGATTGCATATTCAACAGTAGTCAGAACGATAAGCTATACCACATAGCTTAAGTGTGTAATAGGCTATATCATCTAGGTTTGTGTAAGTACACTCTATGATGTTTTCACAGTGATAAAATTGCTTAATGACATATTTCTCAGAACTTACCCTCATAATTAAGTGATGCATGACTCTCTCTCTATAGATATGTGTATATATATGTGTGTGTGTATATATAGAAAAATATGGTGTGTATATGTGTATATATATACACATGTACATACATATGCACACAATGGAATACTATTCAGCTTTTATAGAGAAGGAAATCCTGTCATCTGTGACAACTTAGATGAACCTGGAGGATATTATACTAAGTAAAATAAATCAGTCACAAAAAGACAAATGATATATGATCCCACTTCTATGTAAATCTAAAAAAAGTTGAATTCATGATAGCAGAGAATAGAAAGGTTATTGACAGGGACTGTGGGGGTGAGGGGTGGGGGGAGGAGAAATGGGGAGATGCTGGTTAAAGGTTACAAACTTACATTTAGACAGGAGAAATAATTTCTGGGGATCTATTGTACAGCATGGTAACTATAATTAATGATAATGTATTCCATGTTTGAAAATTGCTATGTTATCACCACCAAAAAAAGATAAGTATGTGAGGTAATGAACATGTTGATTAGCTTGCTTTAATTATTTCACAATGTATACATATATTAAAGCATCACATTGCACACTATACACAATTTTTATTTGTCATTTATGCTTTAATAAAGCTAGAAAAAATAAAATTAAAAATAAAAATTTATTCTTTGAAAAGATTAAATACAAACTGACAAAACTTTAGCTAGACTAACAGAAAAAAAGAGAGAAGACTCAACTTACAAAAGTCAGTAAAGAGGGAATGTTACTATAGTTATTATAGAAAAACACAAATACTACCAAAAGTGACTCCATAAAAAAATATGACATCTAAATTGACTTACAGTGAAAGATTGAATTAATAATAAACAAACTTTTAGCAAAAATATAGCCCAGGACCAGATGACTTAATTAGGGAATGTTATCACACATTTAAGATTTACAACTATTTACAAAATCTTCCAAAAAAGTAAAATGTGATTATTTTGCGAATCATTCTGTGAGGCCAGAATTAAACTTCCTGATACGAAAACCAGCAAAAGAAATCACACACACACAAAATACTTTATGAATATAGATGCAAAATCCAGAATAATATACAAGCATACCAATTCTGACACCCTATAATAAGAATTATACACCACAAACAGGGGTGTTTTACTTAGGATTTTACTGCTAGTTCACCATAAGAAAATCAGTCAAAATAATACAACATACTAACGGAAAAGTAGGAAAAAATGTGCATGATCATCTCAATAAATACAAAAAAAAAAAAAAAGCTTTTGACAAAATCCAACATCCTGTCATGATAAAAATACTCAAAAAACTAAAACTAGAAGAAATCTTCCTTTATTCAATAAAGGGTATCTATGAAAAATCTACAGTTCACATCATACTCACTGGTGAAAGACTGAAAGTTTTCATCCTTAAGATAAAGAACAAGAAAAAGATATTGACTCTTCTCACTTTTATTGAAAGCTTTAGCTGACTCATTAGGCAAGAAAAGAAAAGAAAATGCATCCAGTTTGGAAAGAAAAAAAAAAGTATCTCTATGCAAACGACATGATCTTATATATAGATAATCCTAAGGAATCCACTATTAGAGCTAAAAATCAGTCTAGAGAGTTGTCAGTAATTAATCATATTCAGATAACTTTAGCAATTAATAAGAAAATAAATTATGAAAACAATTCCATTTACAATGTTATCAAAAAGAATAAAATACTTAAGAAAAAATTAACGAAAGAACTTTAAGATTTATAAACTGAATACTATGAAACATCACTGAAAAAGATCAAAGGTTAAATAAATGGGAAGACATTCTCGTGTTAATGAATTAGAAGACAATATTGTTAAAATTGCAATACTACTCAGGGCAATTTACAGATTTTATGTAAAACCAATCAAAATTCTGACAGCATTTTTGCAGGAATTAACAAGCTAGTCCTACAATTCATATGAAAATTTAAGGAACCCAGACTAGTCAAAACAATCTTGCATAAGAAGGACAAATTTGGAGGACTCACACTTCCCAATATCAAAATCTTCTATAAAGACACAATGATAAATGTAGTGTGGCACTGGCCCAAGAATGGGCATAAAGATCAATGGAATAAAATTGAGATTCTAGGAATAAAGCCAGATTTATATGGTCAATTGATTTTTGACAAGTGTGAAAAGACAATACTGTATAGAAAGAATAGTATTGTCAACAAATGATGTTGGACTTCTTCCTTACAACATATAGTAAATTACCCCAAAATAGATCAAAGAGCCAAATGTAGGAGACAAAACTATAAATACCATATACAAAACATAGATGTAAATCTCCATGACCTTGTCTTCCACAAAACCTTTTTAGATATGACATCCAAAGTGCAAGACATAAAATAAATGGATAACTTGAACTTCATTAAAACTGAAACCTTTTGTGATTCAAAGGATAATACCAATAAAGTCAAAAAAACTAATCACAGAATCAAAGAAAATATTTGCAAGTCATGTATCTGACAGGAATTTGTATCCAGAATATATAAACAATTTTTAACAATAATAAAGACAAATATGACAAAAAGTGCACAAATAATTTAAATGGGCATTTTTCCAAAGATGATATAAAAATGTCCAATAAGAACATGAAATATGCTCAACATTGTTAATCATTGGGGAAATGCAAATTAAAACCATTATGCAATTTCACTTTACACCCACTAAATGGCTATAATAATAATAATGATATTTTAAAAGTCAATAACAAGTATTGGTTAGTATGTGGAGAAATCGGAACACTAGTAAATTGCTTGTGGCAAGATTAAATGGGAAAGCCACTACAAAATACAGTTTGTTAGTTTCTCAAAATGTTATATATGGAGTTACCATATGACAACAATTCTACCTATTGGTATGTGTCCAGGTATATATCCAAAACAATTGAAAACATGTCCACACCAAAACTTGTACATAAATGATGCTCATAGCAACATTATTCACAATAGACAAAAGGTGTGGACATTTTTTTTTTCATAGATAAATGGAGAATATTATTCTGCCATTAGAAGGAGTTAAATGCTGATACATGCTACATACTGGATAAATCTTGGAACATGCTAAGCGAAAAAATTAGACATAAAAGGCCACATATTGTATAATTTTATTTATAAGAAATGTTCAGAGAAGGAAAATCCATACAGACAGAATGTAGATTAGTGGATGTCAGGGGCTGGAGGAAGGGGAAAATTGGGAGTGACTGCTTATAGTTATGGAGTTTCTTTTTGGGGTGCTGAAAATTTTCTGGAATTAGATAATGGTGATGGCTTCATAGTCTTAAAAAGAGATTTAAGATATATAATCAGATGCAATACAGTACTCATCACTTATCCTCAGGGGATATGTTCCAAGACCTTCAGTGGATGCCTGAAAACCGCAGATAGTACTGAACCCGATTGCCAACAACTGGAACACATTTCTGTTCATGTCTTCCACCCACAAATTGAACGCCTTTTTCATTTTAACTAAGCATTTATCATGCACTGTGGCCATAACTTTTGCAGTTTGTGGTGTGACAGCAAAGCTAGCATGATTATTTTTCCTCTTCAAAATTTCATGAATAGAAGATTTATTCTTATAGCAGATCTTAGCAACCTCAGCACATGATTTTTTTTTTTTTTTCTGTCATTATTAAGTTAACAACTTTTAACTTTTCCCTTACGGGAAGCACTTTGTGTCTTCTTTCTGACATATATGAATTGCCAGCATTACTACTTTTGCACTTTAGGGCTATTATGAAGTAAAATAAGGGTGACTTGAACACAAGCACTGAAATACAGCAACAGTTGATCCAATGGCTACTAATGGATTAATGGGCAGGTGGCATCTAGAGTGTGGAGATGCTGGAAAAAGGGATGATTCATGTCCAGGATAGGACGGGGTGAGACAGTGTGAGATTTCATCACTGTACTCAGAACAGAGTGCAATTTAAAACTTATAAATAGCTTATTTCTGGAATTTTCCATTTAATATTTTTGGACCTCATTTAGCCTTGGGTAACTGAAACCATGGAAAGTGAAACCTCAGATAAGGTGGTTATACTTTAGTTGTTCGTGAATCAGACTCTGCTTTAGGCAGATAAGCTCTAAAAAACATTTTTGAGGTGACTAAGAGCTAGAATGAGTTCTACATAAGATGAAATTTTATTGCTTTAGAAAAGTAGAGATTGTTAATGGAAGAAAAAGCATGTTACAAAGCAATATGTGTACAGTAATCACTTTTTGATTAAAATGTATACATATACAAAAGGATATATATGTATGTAGATAAATTGATATATAGAGAAATGCCCACTGAAGTGTTACTATCTGCGATTTCTTTGTGGGAATTTTTTTTTTACTTTTCTCATTCTTAAATTTTTCTATAGTTTGCATACCGTTTTTGTTACTTTTTTAAAAGTCTCAATAAATGTCAACTTAAGAACAAACACAAAATTCTGATCTTGGAAGATAATTTCAAGCCGGAAATCAGATCACAGCTTTGGCTGGGACCTTGACCTCAGCTTTTTGAGACCTTGAGGAGAAAAACCGGCTGATTCCTACTTGGAGTTCCGACCTACAGAAAATTTGACATAATAAATTTGTGTTGTTTTAAGCTGCTAAGTGTAAGGTCGCCAAGGAAGATGCTAGCCGGGCAAAGGAAGAAAAAAAGATTTTTAGCAAGAAGCAAGTGGACCTGCCGGGATGATCCGAAAAATGGTGAAGATTAATACCTGGCCTAGCCTAGGAAGACAGTTATAATTGTTCCATTCTGGGTACAACTTGCTCATGGGAACAGAGACTTAGGGAGACAGAAACCTTGGCCTAACTGAGGGAAACAGTTACACTGTTACACTCTGGGTACATCCTGCTCAGCCTTTTCCTGGGAACAGAAGCTTAGGGAGATATAAACTTAGAGGAACGAAACTTAGAGAAACAAAACCGAAGGGTGGGCTTTCTAAAAGTAAGTTTCTTAGTTACAGGGACCTAACACTAAGTTAGTGACATTTCCTCACAACATAAAAGGAAACTGATAGGAATACATTTCAGTATTACCGCATAAGGGAATGGTATTGCTGTGGACTGAATGTCCCCCCTCCAAACTCACCGAAGCTTTAATTGTGTCCCCCAAGTTGTATGTATTAGAAACTTGGCCCCCACTGTGATTGTTGAAAGGGTGGGAAATCCTATTATGATAATTAAAGGTGGGGCCTTGAAGAGGTGATTAGATTGTAGGACCACACCATAGTGAATGTATTGATAATGGTGGTCAGGGGCATGGTTCTGAGGGCTTTAAACGAAAAGCACATAAGAGGTTAGTCTTTTTTTCTGCTGCGCCATTTTCTACCATGTAAGAACCCTGCATTTCTGTAAAGCCACAACCAAAGAAGGGCCTCACCTTAAGTGTTCCCTGGACTTTGGACTTCCCAGACTCTGAAACTGTAAGCAATAAATTTCATTTTCTACAAATTACCCAGTTTTGTGTATTTTGTTCTAAGCAACAGAAACAGACTAATATAGGTATGGAGTGTTAAGATGAATAAGGTAAATATACATGTGCTGATCAAAAAGAGAGTAAAGATATATTATTTTGTAAAGAAGATGAGATGTGGAATGTATTTGTGAAATGCTCTCATTTAAGTAAAAATTATTAATGTAAATCACACACACATACCTTTTGGCTTAAATTATAGAAAACTCAACTCTAACTTAAACAATGAATTAACATTATATCACATGATGGGGTGTTCAGAAGTTTTTTGTGGTCTTCAATTTAGTTGAGTTAGTGGTTCAATATTATTATTTAGAAGTCAGGTTCTTTCTGCCTCTCTACTCTGCTTCAACAGAAATCACTTCATCCTAACAATAATGCTAATAGTAATCAGCATTTAGTGTATGCCAGGCACTTTACTAAACTATTTACATATATTTGCACGTTTTATTCTTATTCACTACAAATTTAACTACCATTATTATCCTCATATACAAGGAAACTGAAGTTGAGAGAAGCTACATAACTTGCCCAAGGTTTCACAGCTAATAAGCAGCCTGATATTTAAATGCAGGGAGTCTAGCTCCCAAATCCATTCACTTGATAATCTTTCCTAAGGCTGGTTTACCACATGGTCATACATTGGTTGCCAGAACTTAACTGTGAGATCATGCTTTCTTCTGCAAATCTAATAGGAGAAAAAGTGTTTCCTCTGACCAAAAGTTAAAAGTACATTCTTTCAGTTGTAGAGTCTAGAATTACTCACAAACTTTAGTTTTTATTTGTTTTTACTTATCATTTACCTTAGGATATTTAGACCACTTACATATTACTCAGAGACATGACAAAGGGAAAAGAAATTGTGGGATTAAAAGGTCATAGCAGTCTATCGAACATTCCTTAACATTTCAATAAAAGGTTAAGCACAACAAGACATTGAAACTTGAGGATAAATGGAATTCAGTATTTTTGAAGGGTTTTAATTGTCCATAGGAAGGGATTTTAAGAAAGGTAAGATGTGATGGCAAAATAGTTAGCATTTATGGAGCTGTGAACATGCTCTAGGCAATGTTCCAAATACCTTCATTAGAATTTGTAAATTAGTATTCACAAAAATCCTATGAGGTTGATACTATTATTATCTACATTTTAAAGATGAGCAATAAAGAAAAGTTATATAAGTTTGCCAAAGGTCACATGATTAGTAAATTGCAGAGCTAAGATTTAGACTCCAGAGCCCATCCTCTTAAAGATTATATTTTACTCATAAAGGTATTTCAAATTTGTAGTTAGAGATGGCAAGGAGAGAGAAAGAAACAAAGATTTTTTTGTGCAGTTTGCTTATGATAATATAATTTGGTATGCTGTACAGTGTAATGACCTTTTGGATGGACATGTTGCATTTACAACTAATTTACAGGTGTTATTCCAACATGTTAGTCTGTTAAAAATGTAAATTTTTTTTGATATGAATTGGAGTAATATAAAGTGATTTAATCACCTTCTGGTCTTTAACTTCTACCATGGTTAATTCTTTAGAAAAAAGTAAAAGTGCATATGTTCTTCACATTTTACAATAATACCTTGCCTTTATATATAACAAATGCAGTAATTTGGCAAGTAAATTCACATCAGTTAGTTCATTTAATTGTCACAATAATTCACTGAGATAGGAACTAAGAAAAATTATCATGCCCATTTTACTTAGTAGCTTATTACTAGTAAGTCAAAGGAAATAAGTTATTATTCAGGATCACACTGCACACTGGTAGATGGAGCTCTAGAATACATTTCTAATGCTAACTTCTAGTGCATCCTAATTTCTCCTGCTGCCTTCTGGAAACATGTGTTGCTTCCCAATACATACTTATATCAACAGACATGCATAGGTTTGAGGAAAATAGAATAGTTTAGTCAGGCCCCCTTGCATCAGGTCCAGTTTGGGGTGGTGCAGCACATTTCTTGTAAACAAGTTGTGTGGGGGTGGAGTTAGTGGGCATGCATGCCCATATATCTTTTTAGTTTTGTTGCTGTTATTGTGTGTTCTTGGGTATGGGGAGCAGGCCCTGAACAGCTGAAAGGCGGAGAGTTCGCATCTAAAAATAGAGCATGTTTACTTTGCTGGCAGCTGCTCAGTTTTTCTTTGGACTTTGCTGGTAGGAGTTGAATATCTGAGTGTCTCTTTGGACTGCCTAGCTCTGAGACGTGTGTGTGTGCTGAATAAAGACTACTCTTTCTTCAAGCAAACCTCCAAGGACCTTTTTCCTGTTACCTAGCTCATAGACCTGCATGTGAAGGGTTTGTGACCCAGTCTGGACAACGGGCTTGAGAGGTCTATGAGCACCAGACCCAGCCCTAGCTCTATAATAGGATAGCAAGGGACAGTACAAACTTTCTGTTATTTCTTCTTTATGAGCCAGTTTGGCAGTCTTCACTGAAACTTGGGCAAAAGGAGAAACTGAATTGAGTTTTTAATAATCCGGAAAACTGATTTTTTATTGAGATATTCCCAGAAAGCTAGTAATATGCCAGGTGACTAGAAAAGCAAACTTAAATCCTCATTAGAAACATATTACTGTTCTGAACTTCAAAATAATTTTACAATGTTTAAAGTAAAAATTCTAAGACACAATCTAAAATGACCAGGAATTTGAAAAGAGAAGCAATATGAACAAAACTGATAATGTAGATTATTCAAACAGATCCCTGGAGGAGTATATGTATTGGAATCATAAGACACAACTTTAAAATGCATATGCTTACAATTTTCAAGGAGCTAAAAGATGAGAAATTATTGTCTCTATGTGGTTGGGGTGGGAAATTCACCAGGAAGGATCAAGAAGACATTTCTGGTATGATAGTACTTTCTATATTTTAAGAGGTTTATTCATGGATCAAAAATTAAAGTTTCTAGAAGACAGTATAACATTATATTTAGATAACCTTGGAGTAAGACTCCTTAAATAGCACATTTAATGAACTAATTATAAAGCTAGAGATTGATGCAGTGTTCTATATTAAAATGAAGAAGAATAAATCATTAGAAAATATCAAGAGAGTGAAAATAATGCCAAAGAGTGGGAAAAGATATTTACAACACAAATAAGAATAAAGAAGCTTTATAAATGCTTACAGTTCAACTAAAAATAAGACAAACAGCCTGATAGCAAAAGGGGTAAGTACCTAGTATTTCCAAAAGTAACTATATTTATTGCTCAAAGGTTCTCCAGAGAAATAGAACCAATTATATATGGTGTGTGTGTGTGTGTGTGTGTGTGTGTAGAGAGAGAGAGAGAGAATAATTATTTTAAAGAATTGGCTTACATAAAGAGATCCAGGAAGATGGCGGCTTAAAGGTCCCTGGGACGCATTACTCTTGCATAAGAAAATCAAAATGGGACCACTGTCACCAACGTTGCAGTCGCCGGAGCCATTGTCTGGTCCCAGAACCATCGCCCATTGAAAAGCAGCTCCCTACAAAGAAGCAATCCTGTGGGTGGCCTATCTCAGCAACAAGGGACTTCAAAGATACAAGAGAAGTGGCTTCAACAACCACCACCATTTCTCCCACGGCAAATTAACCCTGCAGCTAACAAGGCCACTGTGGTCATGAACAAGGTGTCTGCCACCCCCAGAGCTGGTGATCCTGCTATGAATTAACCCAGCAGCCTCCAAAGCCACTGAGGGACTGAGCAAGGAAGAAGCAGACCTCAGTGCTGCTGCTCCTGCCATGAATTAACGCTGCAGCTGCCAGGGCCACTGAGGGAATGAGTGTGGCAGCTACAAACCCCAGAACCACTGCTCCCACAGTGTGTTAACCCTACAGATGCCAGGGCCCCTGTGGGAGTTAGAGAGAAATTGGCAGACCCTATCACCACTGCCCCCACAACAACTTGACCCTGCAGCCACCAGGGCCACTGCAGTTGAGAGTGGGGCAGTTGCAGCCATCACGGCTGCTGTTGTCACCACAAGGTAACCCTGCTGCCACCTAGGACAACACCAAGGCACCACACATGAGAGTGAAGCAGTTCCGAACACCAGCAGTGCTGCTGCCCCCACAAGGTAACCCCCCTGCTGCTGCAGACACCACACAGACTGCAGAGGCTATTCCAGCTAACAGCACCAGTGTCACCAGTGTCAATCCTGATTCCCCAGATGGGAGGGAGGCAGGTGCAGCTCTGGCACCACTGCTGCCCCCACAAGCTAACACTGCTGTCACTGCAGACATGACAAACTTGAAGGAGGCAGTTGCAGCTGTCAGTACTGCTGCTACCATCACAAGGTGACCCCACAACTGCTGTGGACACTGTAGATGCAAAAGAGCCAATTACAGCCAGCACTGTGGCTGGGGCTTCTGTGAGTTAACCCAGCTGCTGCTGCAAACCTTATAACTGTGCAGGCAGCTGTGGAGGTCATTAGGGCCAAGCGAACAGCTATTGCAACAACCACTGCTGCTGTCATTGCCACCACGAGCACTGCCAGATAGCTACCATTGTTGTGCAAGAGTTGACTACTGCCAGAACCACTGCTGCTATGCAGGCAACTTGCGACAACCACCACCACCTCAAGGATGGCCAGCTACCATATCAGCAACCATTGTAGCCACTGCAGCTGTGCAGGCAGACAGCCAATCACTAATCTGAATTGACACAACGAGGGTCACTAGAGGAGTCCAGGCAAAGAGGGTATAGAAGCAACTGCTCTCCCAGATGACTAAACATCAATGAAGAGACACTAAAAATATCAAAGAACATGAAAATATTCAAGAGTCCACCAAAGGAATATAATGACTCTCAAGAGCCAGACCACAAAGAGCAAGAAACACTTGAAATGACTGAAATGGAATTCTGAGTAAAAATCTTAAGGAGACTCAATGAGATACGAGAAGATACAGTTAGACGACACAATAAACTGAGCAAAACCATTCAGGATATGAAGGAGGAAATCTACAAAGAGATTAATACTTTAAAAAAGAATGTAGCAGAACACATGGAACTAAAGGAGTCATACAATGAAACTTAAAAAAAAAAAAAAAAAAAAAAAAAAAACCACAACCGAAAGCTTAAGAAAGAGGCTAGAGTAAGCAGAAGAAAGAATTTCTGATCTTGAAGGCAATCTCTTTGAAATAACTCAGGCAGACAAAAAAAAAAAAAAAATTTTTAAAAGAAGGCAATCTAAGAGAGCTAGCAGACAACCTTAAGCACACAAGTATTCGAACCTTGGGTGTTACAGAGGAAAAGGAGAAAGGAAAAGGCATGGAAAACCTATCAAATGAAATAACAATGGAAAACTTCCCAAGTATAGGGAGAGATATGGACCTTCAGATCCAGGAGGCTCAAAGATCCCCAAGCAGATTCAATCCAAAAAGGTCATCACCAAGACACATTATAGTCAAAACTTGCGAAGCTCAAAGACAAAGAGAGAATCTTAAAAGAAGCAAGAGAAAACCATCAAGTTATCTATAAGGGATCCCCTATCAGAATAACAGCAGAGTTCTCAACATAAACTCTGCAGGCCCAAAGAAAATTGGATGACATATTCAAAATACTAAAAGAAAAAAACAGCCAGCCAAGAATAATATATTCAGTGAAGCTATCATTCAGAAATGAAGGAGAAATAGTGTATTTACCAGACATACAAAAACTATGACAGTTCACTACCACACAACCAGCCCTAGAAGAAATTCTCAAGGGAGTCCTGCATGTGGAATCCAAAAAAGAATAATCACTTCCATGAATGCACAAGAAAGAACAAACCCCACCTATAGAACAAAAATGCAAACAACAAACAGAAAGAAACTGTATCTTACCACCTCCAAAAAACAAAAACACCAAAGAAAAACAAGAAGAAACATAAGATATTCAAAATATCCAAATGAAAATCAATACAATTTCAGAAGTAACACAATACTTTTCAGTAATAACCCTAAATGTAAATGGATTAAATTCCCCCCACTCAAAAGAAATAGACTGGCTGATTGGATTAAAAACCTAGACCCTAGTATATATTGTTCACAAGAGACTCACCTCACCTGTAAAGACACACAAACTAAGAATGAAGGAATGGAAAAAAAGATATACCTGACAAATGGAAATAAAAAACAAGCAAGAGTAGCTACTCTTATATTGGATAAAATAGACTTTAAACAAAAAACTATAAAAAGAGATAAAGAAGGCCACTATATAATGATAAAAGGACCTATCCAGCAAGAAGACATAACAGTCATAAATATATATGCACCCAACATTGGAGAACCCAGATATATAAAGCAAACACTATTAGACTTAAGGAAAGAGATATACTCAGAACAATAATAGAAGGTGATGGAAATACCCATCCCTCAAGATTGGACAGATCACCTAGGCAAAAAATCAACAGAGAAACACAGGATTTAAACCACACTTTAGACCAATTGGGCTTGGAAGATATCTACAGAACATTTCATCCAACAACTACAGACAAAACATACTTCTTATCAGTTCATGAAACATTTTCCAGGATAGATGACATGCTAGGTCACAAATCAAGCTTCAACAAATTTTAAAGAATGAAATCACTTCAAGTGTCTTTTCAGACCACAATGAATTAAAACTAGAAATCAATAAGTAAAATTCTAAAAACTATATAAACATATGGAAATTAAACAGGAAAGCAAAAAAATTTCTCAAAACTAATGAAAATAATGAAACATCATACCAAAACTTGTGGGATGATGTAAAAGAAGTTCTAAGAGGGAAGTTAATTGCATTAAATGCTTGCATCAAAAGAAAGGAAAAATTTCAAATAAACAATCAAAAACTATACCTCAAAGAATTAGAAAAACAAGAACAATCCCAATCCCAAATGTAGTAAACAGAAAGAAACAATTATGACCAGAGCAAAACTAAATTAAATAGAAACCCAAAAAACAAGACAAAAGGTCAATCAAACAAAAAGTTGATTTTTTGAGAAGATAAATAAAATAGACCAGCCATTATCCAGACTAACTAAAAAAAAGAAGAGAGAAATTCCAAATAACAAAAAATTAGATATGAAAAAGGAGATATGGCAGCCAATACCACAGAAATACAAAGAATCATTAGAGGTTATTATGAACAACTATACACCAACAAATTTGAAAACCTGGAGGAAATGGATAAATTTCTGGACACATACAAACTATCAAGACCGAACCAAGAAGAAATAGAAAACTTGAACAGACCAATAACAAACAGAGATTAAGTCATTAATCAGCAGTCTTCAAGCAAAGAAAAATCCAGGACCACATGGCTTTACTGCTGAATTCTACCAAACATTTAAAGAGGGATTTAAACTATTGCATTAAATTTAAACAGAGCCGTTCTCCCAGATTCATTCTAAGAGTCCAGTATCACCTTAATAGCAAAGCCAGACAAAGATTCAACAAAAAACGAAAACCACAGGCCAATAACCTTGATGAACATAGACATAAAAATCCTCAACAAAATATTAGCAAACAAAATTAGGCAACACATCAAAAAAATTATCCATCATAATCAAGTGGGATTCATCTCAGGAATTCAAGGTTGGTTCAACATACACTGATCAATAAATTTCATACACCGTATCAACAAAATCAAGTAGAAAAACCATATGATTATCTCTACAGATGCATAAAAAGCATTTGACAAAATTCAACATCCTTCATGATAAAGACTCTCAGTAAATTAGGCATAGAAGGAGCATATTTCAACATAACAAAAGCATAACAAACCCTCTTTGAATATCATCCTGAATGGGGAAATGTTGAAAGCTTTTCCTTTGAGAACAGGAAAGAGACAAGAATGCTCACTCTTACCAGTCTTATTCAACATAGTACTGGAAATACTAGCCAGACCAATCAGGCAAGATAAAGATAAAATGGGCATCCAGATTGGAAAAGATGAAGTCAGATTGCCCCTGTTTGAAGATGACACGATCTTATATATAGAACAGCCCTAAATCTCTACAAAAAAACTTTTAGAAATGATAAACTATTTTAGTAAATTTGCAGGGTACAAAATCAACACAGAAGAAAACTCCAACAACAAACAAGCAGAAAAAGAAATCAAGAAAGCAAGTGCATTTACAGTAGTCACACAAAAAATAGAATACCTCAGAATCAATTAAACCAAGGAGGTGAAATATCTGTACAATGAGAACTATAAATCACTTGAGAAAAAGAAGACATAAGATGGTGAAAAGACATTCCTTGCTCCTGGATTGGAAGATTAACATGGTGAAAATGTCAATACTACCCAAAGCAATCTACCATTCAATGCAATTCCCATCAAAATACCAATGAAATTCTTCACAGAAATAGAAAAAACAGTCCTAATATTCATATCGAACAACAAAAGCCTGAATAGCCAAAGCAATCTTGACCAAATAAATAAAGCTAGAGGCATAACACTGCCTGACTTCAAAGTATACTACAAAGTTATACCAACCAAAACAGCATGGTACAGGCATAAAAACAGACACTCAGATCAATGGAACAGAATAGAGAACCCAGAAATAAGCCCACATACTTTTAGCCAACTGATCTTTGACAAAGGCAACAAGAACATACATTGTGGAAAAAAATGCCTCTTCAATAAATGGTGCTGGGAAAACTAGATATCCCTATGTAGAAGAATGAAACTAGACCTGTACCTCTCACCATATACCAAAATCAACTCACGATGGATTGAAGTCTTAAATATAAGACTCAAAACCATGGAATTACTAAAGGAAAACTTAGGGGAAACACTCCAGGAAGTAGGAATGAGCAAGGACTTTTTGAGAATGACCTCCAAAGCACAGGCAACAAAAGGAGAAATAAACAAAAGAGATTATATCAAACTACAAAGCTTCTGCACAGCAAAATAAACAATTAACAGAGCAAAAAGACAACCTACAGAGTAGGAAAAAATGTTTGCAAACTATGCATCTAACAAAGGATTAATATCTAGAATATGCAAAGAACTCAAACATCTTAACATTAAAATCCAATAACCTGATTAAAAAATGGGGAAAGGAATTGAATAGGGATTTCTCAAAGGAAGATATACAGTTGGCCAACAGACACATGAAAAAATGTTCAACATCACTCAGCATCAGGGAAATGCACATCAAAGCTACATTAAGATGCCATGTCACCCCAGTTAGACTGGCTACCATCAAAATGTCAGAGAACAACAAATGCTGGTAAGGATGTGGAGAAAGGGGAACCTTCCTACACTGTTGGTGGGACTGTAATTTGTTGCAGCAATTATGGAAAACAGCATGGAGGTTTCTAAAACAACTACAGACAGAGCTATCATATGATCCAGCAATCCCACTACTGCCTATATATCCAAACAAGTGGAAATCATCATGTCAAAGTGTTACCTGCACTCCCATGTTCATTGCAGACCTATTTACAATGCCAAAATATGGAACCAACCCATTGACAGATGATTGAATAAAGAAAATGTGGTATATATACACAGAGAAATACTACTCAGCCATAAAAAAGAATGAAATTCTGCCATTTGCAGCAACATCGATGAGTCTGTAAAAAAATACGTTAAGTGAAATAAGCAGACAAAGAAAGAAATACCGTATGTTCTCACTCATAACTGGCTGCATGAAGGAAGGAAGGAAGGGAGGGAGGGGCAAGGAAAGGAGGGAAGAAGTAAGGAATGAAGGAGAGAATGAAAGAAAAGACCACAACAATATGTCAAACTTTCAGAAGATGAGAACAAACCTAAGGGTAGTAGAGATGGTTGGGAGGGAGGGGGTTTGAGAAGTGGTCGGTCAAGCAAAGTGCATAATGAAATATCATGATTTGTAATAATGAATATGCTAATAATAAATAAAAATTTAAAATAAAAAAAATAAACAACTTCAGATAGAACTGCCATATGATTCAGCAATTCCACTGCTGGGTACATATCCAAAAGAATGGAAATCATCATGCTGAAATGTATATCTGCACTCCCACATTCTTCACAGCTCTATTTACAGTAGCCAAGTGTTGGAAACAACCTACATGTCCATCATCAGATGACTGGATAAAGAAAATGTGGTGTATATATACACAATGGAATATTACTCTGTCATAAAAAAGAATGAAATATTGCCATTTGCAGCAACTTGGCTGAACTTAGAGAAAATCATATCAAGTGAAATAAGCCAGGCACAGAAAGAGAAATCGTGTATGTTCTCACTCATAAGAGGGAGCTAAAATAATAAACATATAAATAAAAGAAAGAAAAGAAGACACAACATTCACAATAATACATTGAACTTTCAAACAGAGAACTGAAGTTTCTAGAAGCAGGAAGGGAGAGGGAAGGAAGGAATTAGTAAAGGGCCATGAATAGTAATGACAGTGTATATTACTGAATATTATAATTATTCTGATTTGAGCATCATATATTGCTCACAAGTATTGATATTCAACTCTGTACCCCACAGATATGTACAATCAACTACGTTACAATAAAAAAATTAAATAAAAAAAAGAAAAAAAATTCCACTTTCCACAAAATTGTTGCTAGATAAGAAAAACAAGTTCTAGTGTTGTACAGTAGTGCTAGATATTGATACTGATAAATATCAATAATCTATTATATGTTCTTAAATGGCTAAAAGAGGAAATCAAAGGATCTCATCACAAAAAACTCATAAAGTTTTATGATGATGAATATTATAATTACCCTCATTTGATCATCACACATTGTATACGTATATTGAAATATAACTGTACCCCATAAACATGTACAATCAATGTGTCGATTAAAAATATATATACATTCTTCTATTTAAAAAAAAAAAAAGAATTGGCTTACACAATTGTGGAGGCTGGCAAGTCCAAAATCTGCAGAGTAGGCCAGCAGGCTGTATAGCCAGAGAAGAGTTCAAGGTGCATTTCAAGTCCAAAGGCAGTTTGCTGGCCGAATTACCTCTTTTTCTGGGAAAGGTTAATCTTTTTCTATTAAGGCCTTCAATTGATTGGATAAGGCCCAAACACTTCATGAAGGATAATCTGCTTTACTCAAATTCTACTGATCAAAATGTTAATTTCATCTAAAAAATACATTCACAGAAACATCTAGAATAGTATTTGATCAAATATCTGGGTCCCATGGCCTAGCTAATTTAAAAATAAAATTAATCATGACACTATCCAAGTGGCCAATAAAAATATGCTTCACATTATTAATAAGGAGGGAAAGGGCTAATTTAAATGACAGTGAGATACTAAAACATACATACCACAATGACTAAAATTTTAAAATTTGCTAAGTTTGGGGGAGGATGTGGGATTGTACACAGTACAGTTTTTGGAAAATAGCTTTATATTATGTACTGAAGGTGAAATTACATGTTTACCACGTACTTGAAATCCTACTTCTAGGTATATAACCAGCTGAAATACGTGAACCAAGAGACATGTACAAAAATGTTCAAAACATCATTATTCTTAATGTGCTCAAACTGAAAATGACCCAAATGCCCATCATCAATAAAGAGGATAAACAAGTTGGGATATATTTCTGCAATGGAATGTTATAGAACAATTAAAATGATTGAATAATAGTTAATGCAGCAGCATGTTTAAATCCTAACAACATGATTTAAACAAAATAACCCAGTCACAAAATATATTCTGCATGATTGAATCAACTTATATAAATTTCAAGAAACAGGCAAAACTACAACTAAATTCTTTTGTTTAAAAGTGCATGTTTAGATTGTAAAATCTTAAAGACAACAAGGAAATGATAATTATACAAGTGCGATAGTAGTTATCTTTGGGGGTATGGCAGGAGTAGTGATGGGGAGGCAGGAATGAGGAGAGATTTTGTGTGAATACGATGTTTTATTTTTGACCTCATTAGTTTTTACACAGGTGACTTTAGTTTGTAACAAAATTGAATGAATCTCATTTGTTGTTTCTTTTCCCCCTTCTGTTGTATCTTTCCTCTCTCATTACCTTCTCCAGTTAAATATTTCAATCACTGGACTATAATTTATATGCACTGTTCTATTTCTACTCTCCAGGATATTCCGATAGCTTCAGATTCTGAGAAAGTAAGTTATGGTCATATTTCCCCAGGCCAGCGGTAGTTGCTGAAATGTTTCTCACTGAGAAATGTGCTTTAAGCCCATTGTAAATCCACCTCCACTTTTTTCTACATGCACAGACTAATACTCTTCACTAGAGAAACTTCTGAAAAGGACTTTAGCACCTGATCCCCCTGCCTACTTCATGCTGTAATAGATTACCAGAATGTGACAGAAGACCAAGTGGCCCAACGGTCCTCTCCTGGTAATTAGACAGAGCTATACGCCAGATGCAGTAAATTCACAGATACTCCAAAAGATGCAAAGAAGGACTTTAAGAGTTTGTCCTCATACTCTAATTTCCTTGGTTCAATTTTTCTGTACATTCTTAACTCTGTTTACTGAGTCTTCACCATATGTCCTATTGCCTTTTATTTATATTTGCATCTATTCTCAAACAAGATGTAAGAATTGATTTTTCCCTGTGAACTCACTTTCCATCATTTTTAAAAAGTTTTGAACTTAGAATGTGAAAGGCAAACTTCCATCTCCTGTTAGATGAGGTCATATTCTTCTCATATTCCATCTGTGAGCTTCAAGAATGTATGTCTTATCTTCCCTTTTCAGAGAGATCAAAGTATATTATATTTGGAAAGTTCTGGTAATAATTCAGAGAATGGCTAAGTGTATAGCAAAGCTAAAGCCAATAGTATGATTAAAAATGAAATACAAATTTTGCAGTCGTATTGGCATAGTGAAAGGCATCATGCAGTGAATGGAAAATAAGAAATATTTTTATAATCTACAAGCTTAAAATTTCCAATAATGCCATGACTAAATTGTAGTTATTGTTGTAAGGCTTTTAGAAAGTACATCTGAGCTTTAGTTGACAGAAAATTTTGGATCAAGTCCCCTTTTACCAATTGAGTGGTCCTGGGCATGTCATTCAGTGTCTCTGAATAAAAGTTTCTTTGTAAAATGAGGAAAATAATACCTGTAACTTTTAAGATTGTTGTAGGGATTATTGGAAGAACATATGGAATATGCCTAGTAGACTGCTTAGCACTTAGTAGGTAGCTCAGTAAATATCTGTCTCTTTTCTATTAGAACTGTGAATTTGGACAAATTATATTGATTATGGCCACAGCATATCTCTTGGTTCAAAGGTGGGAGTCCTCATTTGAAAATTATAATGATTTTCAGTTATCTTTGTCTTATTATGTAAGATAATATAACACTAAGAGTGAATGCTTATGAAGAAAACAAGAAAATGATTATAGTCATTGTTTCCAGATTCCTAATGGATGTTTCAGACTTGGGAAGGGAAAATCAGAATTTCTGAGAATTCTTGGAAATTCTCAAAATCACGAGTTAATATGTTTTTCATAATATTTGATTTACATGCTTTTAAATAATAAGTGGTTCTAACAATAAACAATGATCATTTTTTCTATGACAAGATTACAATAAAAGTTCCAAATGTATTTTGCATAAGAAAGATAAAATAACAAATATATGAGTTATTATTACCATGAGCCAATATATTATGACAAGATTATATACCTCAATAGCATGTAAAAATGCTTTTACAATATAGATGTGATAATGTTCCCACCTTTAATATTTTTATAATACAAAATAAATACTAAAAAATTATTCAGAATTTGAAAAATCAAAACAAAAATATTTAATATTTAAAATTTATTCTTAAAATACAATTTTAAAATGTACAAAGTATACATTGCTCTGTTTGATAGTCTTGATCTTTGTTTCTTTGCAAACATTCCAGACAAAAATTTTCTTTAATTTTTTATTGACATTGGTTGAAATGTTCAGAAGGTAAGCAAAAACATCTTCTGTAGGGGGTTAATGTAAGAAGCTAGATAAAAGTGAATGCAAGATTAGGTTGGTCATTAGGGTACGTGTTGCTTCAGATATACACATTTCCTTCTATAACATAAAAATATTTTGCCTGCTTTCATAGATTTTCGTTTCACAATTGATATAAACATGGCTTTTGCTAATATAAATTTTATATTGGTTTATGCTCTCATTACAGAGTATTCTACAGCAATACTCACATCTTCTCTTTGCACCTCTTTTATTAAAATATTTACAGGGGCCGGCCTGGTGGCACACTGCTACAGTGCGCCACTTGGGAGCGCAGCGGCGCTCCCACCGAGGGTTCGGATCCCACATACAGACCAGCCGCTCACTGGCTGAGCGAGGTGCGGGCGCGACACCGAGGGTTGTGATCCTGTTGCCGGTCCCGGTCCGGTACGGGTGCGACACTGAGGGTTGTGATCCATTGCCAGTCACGAAAAAAGACAAAAAGGAAAAAAAAAAAAGTATGTACAAAGAACTATGACCTATTGAAAATACTTAAACACTAGAAAATACCAGCAGATATTATTGAGTGATGTTAAAATAACTGAGAATTCAGATCTTCTGGCAAGGTTTACAGCACTAAACATGTGTCAAAATTGCCAATTTATTTGCTTCCAAAAATTTGTTATTTCTTGGAACTTCACTCATAGGATTTGTACGAAGTACATTATGCACGTACGTTTATTTTATTTGCAAGAATGATTCAGTGTTAGCAGCGAACAAGTCAACAGATTCACATTTATAATGTAACAGCTCCAAGCAAGACTGACTGATTAGATTGTGCCTGTTTCTCTCCTAGGTGACCCTGTGTTCCTGAAAATGTAAAACTTAACATCGATTCACTAAGTCAGTGTCACCTTCATTTGCTTTCAACTTGACATTGGTGGATTCCTTAGTACCAGTAACATTTCTCTTTTAATCCCTAAGCTTTAATTCTCACAGGAGACTTATGATATTTTCCCTATTTTACTAATTTCTTTGTCAATTTTTGTAGAGATTCAGGATTTGGAAAAACATGTACCTCAAAGAAATGCTTACGGGACATTTCTGCATAAAAACAGTAATTATGGCGAGCAATGAAGTTAAGCATGGATTTCATTTTGCATTAAGTATTACCCCAAGAAATAATATTAGCATTAAATATTTGAGTAAATCTAAAATTTAAGTGAATATCACTTGGTTTGCCAATTGATTTGGGCAATGGAATAAGACAGAGTATATTTTATCACAGTCTCTTCTAAATGAGTGATCAAATCACTTTGATTTCATAAACCGAAGTCTAAATTCCAAGAATTGACTCTATGTAAGAACAGGAAAGGCAGAGGCAGAACTGACAAAAGTTCATTGTGAATAATCCCTCTTTGATTTCAGAAGAAGTGTGGAGTGTTTTCTTCAGGCTAGCTCTCACGTTAGTTGAGTATTGTACATTGTTAGGCCTAGACAAGTAGTTGTTCATATGAAAGTTGGAAAGTCATTACCTTTCTTTTGCCAAATAACCCTGCAATTGTATTTGTTCAAAAAGCTTTGCAAATCAAAATCAGAAAACTATTCTTTTTTCAGCCTCAAGATACTACTTAATGTTTTTTGACTCTTTTCTATGTAATGTCAGCATTCTTCCTTTCCATGTCTGTACCTCCTACACACACTGCTTCTTTTGATGGAAAACCTGCAGGCAAAAATGTGACATTTCATGCATTTTTGTTTTAAATCTTTTTAACTTGAATGATATAGGTCAAAATAAACCATATAGTAGGGGGATAATGTAAGAAGCTAGATAAAAGTGAATGCAAGATTTTGAATCCAATTGTAAGTCTCCACAAATTCACTTTCATGTTTAAAATTTTCTAATTAAAACAACTTAAATCAATTGTGGGTTAAAATTGATTTCTTTTTGTCATAAGGTTATAAATTTTAGTTTTACATTAATTAATCAAATATTATTAATCTTTATTTATAAAATTAGACACTTGGTATCCTAGAAATTGGAGTAAATTTGTTATGTATTTTTTTGTACAGAAAGTAAAATAATTTCTACTCGATTACAAAATAATCTTTTATTTCTTTGTGATAATTAGAAAGCCATTTTAGATTAGTTAGGTAAATTTATTTTCTGATAGATTGTTAGCAGTGTGTTTTGGAGCAAATCTGTAAAAAATTGAACCGGTAACGGTTATGCAATTAATTATCTTCAAATCCTTTCATCCAATCATTCAGCTTAGGGGAAAAAAAAAAATTATTTATTTTGAGCCTTCTTGTACCAAGTTCTGAGCTAAGCATAATAGTAATATTTTTCATTAAAATTTAATAATTTTTTATTTCATTAAAATAACCCTTTTGTTAAATATCACAAAGGTACAGATACAGACAAGGGAGGTTTTCTTTTATTTCCCTATTTTCCTGCTTTCTCTGCTGATGTAAAGATAACAGTGAACTAAAAACAGGGGACTGTTTTCTAAAGGGAACCTAAAGAAGTCATTAAATGAAGTGAAGTTCCCACTCTAAATTGCTTTTGAGATTCTCATACATAGGGGAGAGGGATGTTTTAAAAAGAAAGTCATATATAGATACAAGAAAGTAAGAAAGTACTTAATTCTCCTTTGCAATTGAAGAGTGTGACAAGATACACTCACTTCTTACAATTCTGTGTTTCTCTCCTAAAACTGTGAGTAAGCACCAGTTTCTAACCATTCTTATCTGACCTTCAGGGCAACACAAGGTGTTCTCTGGGCCCAGGCCTACTTTAGCATTCTTTTGAAATGATATTTAATTTTTGTAGTGTCCATAAATTAACACATTCTTTGTCGTCATTTGTTGTGCACACACAGCACCATCTGCTTCTTAGATTCCCAAATGTCTGCTTGATGTGCTTTGCCTCCCATTCCAGAAAAGTGCCAGTTGTACTGCCAGGTCTCTGGAGTACTAGCAGAAACACATGGTTTTTACCAGTAATGGCATAATGAGTTACATCGCATACTTACCTAACAACTGGGACTCTCGCCTGCCATTCCAAATTGATGTATGCTGCCAGTGACAGTCAAACACCTGATATTTACAGATTCTGTTCTCATTATGACCTCTTCTTGGTGGGCTAGTAGAAAAAAGCAAGTCTGGCAAAGGTGCCACTAACTTTTCTGTCCTGTTTGAAAATGTACCATTTTGGGCCGGCCCCGTGGCTCACTCGGGAGAGTGCAGCACTGGGAGTGCCGACACCATGGGTTTGGATCCTATATAGGGATGGCAGGTGAGCTCACTGGCAGAGCGTGGTGTGGACAACACTGTGCTAAGGGTTGCGATCCCCTTACCAGTCGAAAGAAAGAAAGAAAGAAAGAAAGAAAGAAAGAAAGAAAGAAAGAAAGAAAGAAAGAATACCATTTCTACATATCTTGTCGTGTGACCGACTGATTCTGTAAATACCATTCTGTTTCTCAGAAAGGGACCTCAAGTCATGGAAGTGTCACAATAGCCCAACATTGTCAATATCCCCAGGAAACATGGAATCGGCATCGTTAGCAGTAAATGAGAGGAATTTCCAAACTCTATAAGGTGTAGCTATCCCTCTGGCATGTGCTGGATTACTCATTTCTACACTTTCAGTGTCTAATGAATGGACAGCAATAAAACTGAAGAAAAAAAGGAGGCAATATGGAAACCTCTTGATAATAAAGTACCCGTTAATTCAAAGTATCTCTACAACTCTGAAGAAGCACTTATAAAGGTGAGAAGGTCATTAGTGTTAATGAGGAACTAATTCATTGAATAACAACAACAAAACAGAAAAGAAAAAGAAAGAAAGCCAATGAAAATGATAATAATAATATTAAGTTTAAGATGATCAGTAACAACTGAAAGAAAATGTGTCTCTTTGTATGGAGACTCGAAGGACATAGCTGTAGGTATGGCTGAGCCCCTGGAATATAGAGAATTTAAGAGCTGTGACACCCTGGGTGAACCACATGACTCAGGAAAAAAGCTGCAGCCAGACCATTCTCCAGCTACCAAGTAGTACAAAGTAGAACATCAGCTACCAAGTACAAAGATAGTTACATAGTTGGCCCCAGAATTCACTAGTTATGCTATAAATATGTGGAATCCAAAAAAGGAGTCATTAAATGTCATTGCACTGATCATTGACTCTGAAAGTAGTCCAGGATAGAGATTCAGGTTGCATGGCCTGAATTTACTCTAACAATGTCCGGTGCTTCAAATATCATTGGAACAGATCTGAGAAACATGGACAAGATCAACCGAACCAATCCAGAAGATCATGGTAAATTCCTTAAGAAATAAAAGCTTGCAAAGGATTTTAAGTTACTGGAATCTGCAATAAAGTAGCTTTCTGGTATTCTACAAGTTGTATAACTTTTCTGTGCCTTCTTTCTCTCTTCCTATTGACAGACTCTCCCACTGAAAGAACTATTTCCTCTTTTGTATTAGGCTTCAGCTTCCCCCCCACACACACACACCAATTCCCATCCCATACTTCAGCCTGCGTAGCTTAGTTTCAGAAAGAACCCTGCCAAGTCAGTTTAGCAATATTTTTTTCATACTTGATGTCTTTTCTTAGTAATTTTGTATCCACTGACCACATCCCCTTCTCGGCTATAAATCCACAACTCTCTTTACTGTATTTGAATTTGAGCTTGATCTTTCTCCCCTATCGCAACAGTCTTTACACCTATCTAAACAGTCCTGAATAAGGTCTTCCTTACTGTTTTAACAAGTGTTTGAATAATTTTGTCCTTAGCACTATAAAGTGAGAGCATGGCATAGATGGTAAATGCATTTCCAAATTCCTGTTAACATATAACTTTGAAAGCTAATGTTTTCCCATTGTACCTACTAGCTGGGTTGTTAAAAAGGTTTGTGTTCTATCACTTGTCCAGGGTGTTTCAAAATGTGAAATTGGCATTTACTTATTGAGTTTTCTAGGTTTCTGAGCGGAGATCCAACAAATTCCAATTTGATGTCCTAAAAGAACAAGGCTTCAAAGCTATTAAATCTCGGAAGCAAAGTTTACACACTCTTTAACTAGCATATGTCTCTCTACCTCCTTTTCTTTGCAGAAATCTGAAACACTTTCGAGAGATCCAATCCCCAGTGGGTGAGTGGCAACAGCAGTACATTGGTGAACCTGCATCAATTGAATGGGTAAGTGTTTCCAGGCTGTTTCAATTACCACCTTATTTTAAATTCAAGAATTTAGTAGCATTAGGTAGACAGGCACTGACTGCTTCTGAACAGAAAGAGAAGCACGCGTCCAAGAGTGCTGACCTTGATTACAAATACTCATGAGAAGGATTAGTTTGTATGTGTAAGTCACACATGAGGAACAGTTTTGGAAAAGACAAATTCTTATAAAATGCATGTAGCCACTTTTACAATTATAATTTAACTGAGCATTTGAATACTGTAAGCATACAAAAAGGCATCAGAAGAAAATAGCCAACTTTCTCTATCCTATTTATTAAGATAGTAAAAAAATATATGTGATAAAATAATACTCTGAGAAGGCAAATAATTGTATATCTAAAGACAAAGAAGAATCTTACCTAGAAGTTTATAACAGACAAAAATTTACACGCACAGATGCATCTGATTCATTTTGACCGTTGTTTGTAAGGTAAGAAAGAGGAAGTTTGTTTTAGTGAATGATTTGAACATAATGAATATATATAAATATAGATATATGTAGATATATAGATGAAAATAGGCTGATGAAGAAACCCAAAATAACCAGATTCACCCGTTGAGGATAAATATGTATTCTATTAGGGGTAATCTGAATGTAGTGTTTTAGACACAGTTCCTATGAATTATGCCTATTGTCCCTTAAAAACATGTGTCTTGGCTCCACTTCCCACCGAACTTCAATAGTATGGTTACAGCAACAGGAAGAACTTAAAAAGAAACAACCATGATCATTGTGTTAGGGCTGTGAAAAATATAGGATGGACACAATATATTAATAAATTATCATTTAATTAGAATAGCACAAAATATGTATAGAATGTATATTTAGGGACATTCAACTCAAATTATATGACTCAAAATTTCTCTCCCTAGTGCAAATTCTCATTAGCAATGGAAGTTACTGCTCCTCACTCCAATTCTAAGTGCAATGGATAGTAGTCAACAATTTCTAACATAAAATAAATCTTATGTAGACCCCGAGGGCTGCTATGTTAGCTTGATTTGGTCCAAGAAGGCTATCTTTATTGTCAAGTGGTCTTGATTTATTCTACAAAAAAATGCCATGACACAGTTGGTGTTTGCTTGTTTATTTGTTTGTTTGCTTTCCTTGCTCATTGTTTGATTTAGGCTTTTTAATGGAATACTATAGAAAGGTATTTGCATATGAAATTGTAAATCACTTGGAAGCTGGCCCTGTGCCAAGTTTCTATAGGTTTTCTTTCCAAAAAGTACCCTGTTAATATTATTTGAACAACTAATTTCCAAAGAGAAGACAGAACTATTCATATCATGGTCTATAATTGAACAAATTATTGCATATAGTATTATGATTTTCTCAAATATAAACTCATTGATAATCAGTAGCATGGAAATGCTAGGTTAAAATAATAATTTAAAATAATCTTATGCATTTCTAGTTGATCCAGAAATTTTAAAGAAGTTTTTGTTTTATAATCTTTTTAGTCTTATGTTCTTTCTAAAAACAAATAGGCATTCAGGCATTCAATCTGAGGAATAATTATTCAGAAACAAAACACCGAATATATTTTGAATCTATAAAAGTATACATTTCAAATGACAAAGAAATATGGTTATAATTTATAGACAAGTTTTGGCTTTTATAAATAGATTGTTTTCTTTCTAAATGGTATATTCCTGTGAGTCATTTTAAGATTCACTTATTATAAGTAAGAAAGAAGATGTTTTCTATTTATTTACAGTTAGACTTAATTTTAATTAAAACACATAACAAAAATAGTTTTAAATAAAAAAAAACTTTTTAAATACTTTCAGTGTTGGGAAGTATGTTCTGAGAACTTATCACTGTATCAGAAGTGGAACTTTCTAAGTTAATTATGGAATGAAATGGGTAGGGTGAAGGAGGAGTAAGAAGAGAATGAAATTTAATCAGTGTGGAATGATTGTGAAATTAAAAGCAAAAAAAAAAAAAAAAAGAAACCCTTAGTGAGACTAGAAATCTGAAAAAGTCTGATTTCTTTAAAGCCTTTAGTGATACCACATGTCTTTTAGAGCATTTTAAAAGCTGTATTAAATAGAGAAGGCTTAAACCATATGAAATAGATGGGGTTGATGTCATAGTAAAAGCCAGCAATTCTGAATTGATTCAGTAATTAATCTGAAAAGATAATACGATAAAATATATAGTCATGCACCACATGAAGATATTTTGGTGAACAACTGATGGCATATAAGATGGTAGTAAAATAACATTATAATGCAACTGAATAATTCCCCATCACCTAGTGACATCATAGCCATTGTAATATCATAGGACAGCACATTACTCAGGTGTTTGTGGTGATGCTGGTGTAAATAATCCTACTGCAATGCCAGTCATAAAAAGATACAGAGCATACAATTATGTACAGCACATATTACTAGATAATGATCATAAACGATTATGCTGCTTGTTTATGTATTTGCTATACTATGCTTTGTATAATTATTTTAGAGTGTACTCCTTTTATTTAATAAATAGTTTACTGTAAAACCACTTTGCCATGTTGTTATGCCAGCAGCAGCCTCATAAATCTCATGTTTACCACATCTTTTGATTATGTCATTTTCTCTTGTGCTTGATTTAATCTCATACTGTTTTGCTCATCCTAGACCCTAAACATACAAAATCCACTGCTAATGTTGCCAGTAGGAGGCCATGTTCAGTGATTAACTTGGAAATAAAATTAAAAGTGATTGACTACAAAGGTGGAAAATCAGGGAAGCCAGTCAGGTATGTCCCATTTCACCACAGCTATGACTTTCAAGAACAAGAACAAAGTGATGAAAGTTGTTAAAGGATTTGCTTTACTGAAGGCAAGAAGATTAACAGAAATTTGAAAAGAGCCTATATCAGATATGAAGAAACATCTAATGACCATGACTGAAAACAAGACACAGAAGTGTATTTCTCTCAGCACCATGACAATCATGGGAAAAGCGACAACTTTATTTGTGATATTGAAAGATAAGGCTGGACCCAACTATAATGTTGAATTTACTGCTAGATCTGGATGGTTTAAACCCTCAAAAATAATTATTCATTACATAATATGAAAGTTAGTGGTGTGTCTGAGAGTGTTAATGTGAAGGCTACTGAAGAATTTTTGGAAACTAGATAAGATGATTGTGAAGGGAAATTACTTGACAGAGCAAATCTTGCATATGGATGAAACCTCCCTATTCTGGAAATGGATGCCTGAAAAGACATTCATCTATAAGGAGGCCAATTCAATGCCAGGTTTCAAGGCTTTTAAGGACAGGATAACAGTCTTGCTTGGGGGCAATGCTACAGGCTACAAATTGAAACCCTTTGCAGTTTGGCACAGTGAGAGCCCCAGAGTCTTCAAGCATATCAATAAGCACACACTGTCAGTAGACTACAGGAGCAACAAGAAAACATGGATGACCCAGATCTTCTTCCAAGATGTCCTCATGAATTGCTAAGGCAGCAAAATGAAGAAGTAGTGTTTAGAGAATAACACACCTTTCAAGACTTTGCTTGTTGTTAATAATGCTCCCATATACCCTCCTTTTACTGGTGATCTTCATCACAATATCAAGCTGGTGTTTCTCCCTCCAAACACCTCTTTGATTCAAACAATAAATCAAGGAGTTATAGCAACTTTTAAAGCCTGTTACCTGAGGAGGACCTTTGCTCAGGCTATTGCTCCAACTGAGGAAGACACTGAGAAGATGCTGGTGCAATTCTGGAAGGAATACAACATCTATGACTATACCACGACCCTTGCTTTGGCTTGGGGCAATGCCACTAAGGAGTGTATAAAAGGCATCTAGAAAAAGACACTCAAGACTTTTGTCCATGACTTCAAAGAATTTCCCATGGATGAGGAAGTTGCAAAAATCAACAAGGCTCTGGTTGAGTTGGCAAGCAATTTTAACCTGGGTGTGGATGAGGGTAACATTGAGGAGCTCCTAGAGATTGTTCCTGATGAATTGATTATGGAGGAGTTAATGGAACTGGAATAGGAAAGCATAGCTGAAGAAAATGTAACAGAAAAGAAAACTACGGAAGAAAAAAAAACACTCAAAAATATTCACAGTAAATGATTTTGTAAAATCTTTTACAGATCTCAACAAACTCCTTACAAAGTTTGAAAGCTTGGACCCCCAACACCAAAAGGTTTGCATCAGTAGAGAGGAATGTTCATGGTGCACTATCTGCTTACAAGCAAATCTATGATTAAAAGAAAAAACAAAAACAAAATTTGATTCAAACAAAGCACCATGAATATATTTCTAGAGTGATACCTCCTCATGAAGTGCCTCAGACAGGTCCTTCAGGAGGTATTTCAGAAAAAGGCATTGTTATTATAGGAGATGACAGCTCAATGAGTGTTATTGCCCCTGAAGACCTTCCAGTGGGCCAGAAGCCCCCTGGGCTCCCCTGCCAGAATGAGTGGGGTCACAGGCATCAACCACACCCTCCCTTCCTATTCCTCCCACCCTATTCTCCTCCTCCTTCCCTTTCCCCCTCCCCCAACCGCTCTGCAACATCTTAGAATGTAAAAAATAATAATAACAATAAATAAATTAAAACAAAAAAAGAGAATGAAATACATGTCACAACATAAAGAAATGTGAAAAACATTATGCTAAGTCAAAGAAGCTAGTCACAACTGACCACGTATTGTATGATTCCATTTACATGAAATGTCCAGAATAGGCAAATCTACACCTACAGAAAGTAGGTTAGTGATCTCCTGGGGCTGATCTGGTGAAGGGGGTCAGCGTGTGACTGCTAATGGGTAAAAGATTTCTTTTTGAGATGATGACAATGCTCGTAAAATTAGATTATGGTCACAGTTGGCACAACTCTGTAAATATACTAAAAACCACTGAAATGTATTCTTTAAATGGGTGAACTTTATGGTATGTAAATTATATCTCAACTGTTCCTACCATTATCAGGAAAAAATGAACAAAGTCACAAAAGAAGAACAGGCTTTGCAAAGAATTCCCTCATTAAAATTTCAAAAGTTAATTTTCCATAAATTGGGTTAGACACTTGGCTATCCCCTGCTCAATTACATCTTTAAAGACAGAGGCTAGAAATTCTGTGGAACTTCAGTGGGCATAAATGTGGTTTCAGTGTTTATTTTTCGGTGTTTGGTTTGTTCCCACTCTGGTGGTAAGTGTAACAGAGACTCAGGAAGAAGGAAAAGTTGTGGAACAGGATTATTCTAGTCATTGGAAGCCTTACAGCATAGGAATAAATCCTGGTTCATCTGGGAGCCTCTGAGACTATTCTGAAGTAGACCTATCTGACATTTTAGTTTAGTGACAAGGATATAAGCCAGAGAAATGTGGACATTTGCCATATACTACTAGAATAACTCATGTCCTAAGGTCAAGACAGAGATTTGTATGAAACTTGATATCATTTCTGATTTTTCCTTATATATATAATTTCCTTAATATGCAATAATTTTAGATCAGTCATATGCTACAATTAGCTAGCTACAAAATAAAACTGCTCAAGAAAGAATTTTTTAAAAAATCATGCTATTGGGTGTGCACAGCAGCATAACTTTATCAACTTGGTCTGGTGTTTACAAAACTTGGCCTGTGCTAGTCCAGAAAGTGCAAGTAAACCTAACAGATAGGAGACTCAGACTCTCATGGTAGCTGTTCTTGATGCTTTGCTAACTCACTGACAACTCATACGAAGAGCCTAATAGGAGTTTCCCTTTTACCAATTAATGCAGGAGGATAAAAAGTGAAGTCCCATGACAGACTGTCCTCATGGATGGCCACTGCACTACAGTCCCCTTAAGGATTGGCCTTGAAAGACAGTGTTACACTGTCTATAGAATTAAGCTCCATATTTTGCATGGAGGGAGAGATTATCTTAGGTATGGAAAACAATGATTCATAAACAGTGGCTAATGATTTGTCTGGTTGGTCAGAGACTGAAAATAATAAGAACAAACAAGTGAGTGAGGTATGTTACGGATCTGTCACGATAGGTACATAGTGTGAATACATTCATAAGCCATATAATTGCCCACCTGAAGAAATCCACTGTGTAACATGATCTTTAATCAGGTGGACAAGATGACCTATCCCAAATATCAGTCTCCTCTAGCCATTCTGGTGTTATTCAATGAGATTATGAACCAGATATCTATGGTAGTAGGGATAGAGACTACATATAGACTAGAAAACTTAGGCTTCCTTTTACCAAGGCCAATAAAAAGAAAAGTATTTATCACTTTACTAACATTATTTGAAAAGGAAATTAAAACAATGGTAAGATAATCATTGAAAAAAAATTTTTTAATTATTAAAAATTTGATAATACCCAGGCTAATTGAGTATATAAAATAAAGGGGCAATCTGAGATGTTATGGTGCAATTTTAGGGGAGTTTGTTTGCAATATGAATCAATACTTAAATTGTTAATTACTGTTGATGTAGAAAAATCTGACTTTTAATATTTTACACCAAGGAGTCAATTGTACCTATTCCAAAATATGTACGCATAAGGATGCATCTTAAGACACTATAGTAGAAAAAGCTGAAAAATCATCTATATACCCCATTAAAGGGACTAATTAAAGGAATTCTGGTACTTACATAGTACAAAGTCATTAAATATTATGATATATAGTCTATTACCTGAAAAATGTACTAATCATATTGTTGAGTAATGAAAAACAAGTTATAGAGCATCAATTCTCTTATTTATTTATTTATTCACTCATTCATTCATTCATGTATTTATTTATTATCATGGTCATCATTACAAATTGTAACCTTTCCCCATGCCCTCCACCCAATCTATCACTCCCCAACCCCCCTCTTTCCCTCCCCCACATCTCGAGCATCTTTAGCTTTGTTCTCTCCTTCTTAAAGGTCAACATATGATTATGGTCTTTTCTTTCTTTCTCTCTTTCATCTTTTTTTCTTTCTTTCTTTCTTTCTATCTATTTTTCTTTTTTTCCTTCTCTCTTAACACCCAGTTATAAGTGAGAACATGTGGTAATTCTCTTTCTGCGCCTGGCTTATTTCACTTAAGATAATTTTCTCCAGGTTCATCCATGTTGCTGCAAATGGCAGAATTTCATTTTTTTTTTTTTTTTTTTTTT
>NW_007726198.1:605231-615767 GCF_000696425.1 Galeopterus variegatus
AAATGGGAGAATTTTTTTTTTTTTTTTTTTTTTTTTTTTTATGGCTGAGTAGTATCCCACTGTGTATATATACCACATTTTCCTTACCCAGTCATCCATCAATGGACTTTTAGGTGGATTCCATATTTTGGCTATTGTAAATAGAGCTGTGATGAATGTGGGAGAACAGGTATCCATTAAACATAATGATTTCCATTCCTTTGGATATATATCCAATAGTGATATCTCTAGATCACATGGCAGTTCTATCTGTAGTTGTTTGAGGAACCTCCATGTTGTTTTCCACAATGGCTGTGCTAATTTACAGTTCCACCAACAGTGTAGAAGCATTCCCCTTTCCCCACATCCTTGCAAGCATTTTTTATTCTCAGTCTTTTTGGTAATGACCAGTCTGACTGGGGTGAGATGATACCTCAATGTGGTTTTGATTTACATTTCTCTGATGATTAGTGATGCTGAGCATTTTTTTCATGTACCTGCTGGCTATTTGTATGCCTTCCTTTGAAAAATGTTTATTCATCTCCTTTGACCATTTTTTAATTGAATTAATTGGTTTTTTGTTTGTTTTTTTATTGTGTAGATGAGTTCCCTATATAGCTTGGATATCAATCCCTCATCAGATGTAGAGTTTGCAAATATCTTTTCCCATTCCATAGGTTGTATTTCTGCTCTGTTGATTGTTTCCTTTGCTGTGCAGAAGCTTTTTCATTTGATATAATCCATTTGGTTTTGTTTTGTTTTGTTTTGTTTTGTTTTGTTTTGTTTTTTATTGCTTGTGCTTTTGGGCAAAGACAATTCTCTTATTTACATAAACTTCTGTGCATAAATTGCTAGTCTTTTCTTGCAAAAATGATGATATTTCTGGTCATTTTGATTTTCCTTAGAACATTTTTGGCATTTTGAATTGTACAATGACCAGACATTATTTTAAAATAAAATATCCAAGCTGTTTTTAAAGGATGAAATGTTTATTCTCTTTGAAATATACTTTTTAAAAAAGTTCCTTACAGTCTTTGTGGATATATACTTAATTAGTAAGAACAGATATACTGTACTTTTCACCCTACCACAAATTACATAATTTACTTCTTCCAATTATTCCAATGGAAAAAGTTTTCAAGAAATCTATACCTTTAATTCACTATGATTAGTTTCATTAAAATTGTTGTTTATAGGCTGGCCAGTTAGCTCAGTTGGTTAGGGCATATTGCTGATAAAATTGTTGTTTATATGACTCTCCTCTTATTGATATAAATGTAAATTTTCTTTTTTCTTTCTTTCTTTTTTTTTTTTTTTTAAGATGACTGGTAAGGGGATCTTAACCTTTGACTTGGTGTTGTCAGCACCATGCTCTCCCAAGTGAACTAACCGGCCATCCCTATATAGGAATCCAAACCCGTGGCCTTGGTGTTATCAGCACCACACTCTCCCAAGTGAGCCGTGGGCCGGCCCCCTAAATATAAATTTTCAATGAAGCTATTTTAAGTAGCAAATCCTTGTTGCTTGTTTTCTAAACTAAATTTAAGGAAAGAAGTCAATTTAAGTAGCACCATTTTCTTTGAAGATAATCTTTTAAAATTTGTTTTACACCTTCTAAAATCACTGATTTGGTATCATTTCTTGTATATCAGACCTTAGGGGTTTTAAATTTTCTCTATATAGTACATCTTGTTTTGTTGTTGCTGTTAATTAAAGAGTAAAATAAGCCTGTGGTTCTTATACTTTAGTGTAAATCACAATTGTCTGGGAGATTATTAAAAATTGAGATCATTGACCCTATCACAGGGATTCTGATTTAGATACAAATGGTCTGTAGATTGATAAAAGATCACCAAAAATGTCTGAGAAGGAATGAAATGTCTCTTCTCATCCTCATAGTTTTTAGCATGGCTAGAGAAAGAGATATTACTCTTTGTAACAATTTTAGGAAGGTTCTTCAAATTTTGAGTTTGATGACTGGTTTTTAATTTTTTTATTATGGCTTGGTTTTATGAATATCTCAGAGACCAATTATAAACTCACTCAAAAATCAACCAAGTAGCCTATGAAATACATATTGGTCAAGGAATTGGTATGATTATCTTGCCATTGAAATGACTGATTCTCTTGTTTTCATATATATTTTTTAAACTGTGTAATGTGGTTCTATTCTGTGAGGCAGGTATCTTTTATAATACTGGTTTTCAAACTTGAATGCACATTTGTATCATCTGGTAAGTTTTTTAAACAAATGCTAACATCTGTGTCCTATCTCCAGAGATTGTGATTTGACAAGGTAAGGTCTGCCATCAGGAGTTTTAAAAGCTCCCCAGATGATGTTAACATGCAGCCAAGGTTGCAAACCACTCCTTTGCAAGACTGAAAAAATACAAACTCAGAATTTGTCACAACATGGGCTGAGTATGCTTCTATATAATAACCTGCAGTACTAGAGTTATATTCAGTAGACTAATTTAATGCATTGTTACGTGTACCCTTCTCAGATTATGTTCCCCTGATTTTGTATTCCAAACATTTACAATTTTAAAGAGCCTGGAATCTATACTTTAGAAAATAAATTTCTTGAGAAGGCAAAAGGTGTCTTATTTCTATATACCTTGGATAGGTCTTAAGTCTTAGCTAGAACTCTAAACTTGCTGTGTCCTGTGGATACTTAACAAATGCTATAAATAAAGATTAAATTCTTCTCCTTGAGCTGAGAATGATCAACAGGGATCTGAGTATCCTGCATGGACTACAACTGAATGTAGTTTAAAATAAAAAGAAAAAAGTTCAACAGTGGATGAAAGCTCTGTTGGGAAAGAGGAAAACTGATGATTAGCTCCTTAGTGTCATGTTCGTGCTGGGAAGTTAACCTCTCATAAGAACCAGTGTTTGAGACAGAATTGTCTTCTGGAAGAACTCCAACTAACAGCCCTTCACCTTGTGCACTTTAAAGAACTTAATGCAGTTTATATTCTGTATGTATTTTTAAGGCTGACTGCAGGGAGTCAAATTCGGTGTTCAAAAACAGGACTCTACTTAAGTTCTGAAAGGCACCAGCTACAAGAAGCTTCTTTCTCTTCTTTGCTTCTTTATCTTTCTTTTTACATAGACCAGCAGAAGACTCTTTTATTGCTCTTTTTTCTTGTTCATCTCCTAATATTTCTGTTTCTATTAAGACAATAATTAAGTACTAAGTTCTCAAAGCAATCATTAAGATGAGGTTATCTCCATCTTTAAAAAAATTGGGTGAATCTTTTTCATAGTTAAAGGGATATTTTTAAAAAATTAGTACATGTGGAACACAGTATTAAGTTCATCAGAATTTTACATAAAAATAATACTGGTGCATACATTTCTCGATTATAGGGGACTTTCTATACTTAACAGAAAACATCTAAAATTTCATATTCTTTTGAAAGACATCCAAATATTGAAAAGAGCAAGATATTCTTGAAAGGAAAAATTGCTATATAGCATGGCAAAGGAATGAGTTAATCAAATATTTGTGAAATATTTCTCTCTCTCATGTATATGCATATATGCACATATGTATGTACATACAGTAGTTCGTTTATTCATTCTTTCATTCATCAACTCTTTATCAAGCCCCTACTGTTTGTCAAATACTTTTCTAGTGCAGAGTAGGGATGCATTAAGAAACAAAACAGAGATCCCTTCAGTCGGGCTGGATCGCAGACCTCCCTGGCCCATCCTATGCAGCTAGTGAATCAGGTAGTTGAAAAAAGTTTCCGGTGGCCAATAACAGGATAGACATGCTTTATTCTGATGCAAACTCTGCCAGCCAGTGGTTCAGAGCTACTGTCTTTTTACACCAAAAGTACACAACAGTGGCAATGAGCCAAGGGGTATATGCGCACACATGTGCAGTTACACCACTCTTATATAATTTGCTTACAATGGATGTGCTGAATCATACCCAGCTGGATATGAGGTGAGGTGGCCTAACTATACTGATTCCATTTTCCTCACACCCCACTCCTTCAGGGTCCCTCACTGTGCAATCTACGCATCTGAGATTTTCCACAATGTTCTCTTAGTGAGGATGGCTGACGCTTGCATCCATAGGCCACAGCAGCAATATAGGCTGCAGCAACATGCTACTAAAACATAGGCACTTCCTCCCAGTACAGCTCACACACACCTCCAGGAAGACAACATATTGGCCCGCCATTCCTAGAAGGAATCTCCAGTCATTTTTAGACAACAGAATTTCACTGGTTAATTGCTGCAAAGCCTGAGTAACATTATGATGACAGTCAGGGATATACACACAACATTCTGCTCAGGCCAGGTCCAGTTAGCAGTCATCATCAGGATGATCTCCCATGGGAATCTTTCAGCCACACTGGTGGGAAACTCAGTGCATATGTATGTGCCCAGATGACTATGGTGTTGGCAGACACAAGAATATGGGCGAAAACATGAAAAAAATTTTGGCACCAATAGAGGGAGTTCTCGTCCCCCTGGCAGAATACATGCCAGCTTACCATCCTGAAAAGAATATTTACAGGAACGGATGCTGCAGCTCTATGTAACAGAGCCTCCACTGGAGAGGTCCCACCCTTGCAGGGTCTCTCATTTAAGATCCTGACTATTGGCCCTAACTGCTGTGTCCACCCCTCCAGGGATGGGGGTTGGGCAGATAGCCTTAGTCCCTTTTTCAGAAGACCATTGTACTGTTCAATCATTCCCGCTACCTGGGGGTGATACAGTACATGTAATTTCCACTGAATGGACAACTGGGAAGCCCACTTCTGTACTTCATGTCCAGTAAAGTGAGTTACATTATCACTCTCTGTGACCAGTGGCTAACCATACATGGCTATAAGGCTATTCAAAGCCTTAATAGTGCTTACCTGGTCTGGGGTCTTACAGGGCCATACAAACAGAAGACCAGTAGTGATACAAATGGCTATGAAGATATACCTGAAATTCACTGACCTGAGCAGCGGTCCCACAAAATCCACTTGCCATTGAGTCAGGGGCACCCTTCCATGGGTTATCTGCCCACTGGTATGCAGCACCCACCAGGGGTGTGGACTCTCTTGAGGGCACACAGAACAAACATGACATGCATTTATTATATCTTCCCATTTTATGGTCAGGTTCCACTTTTGAGCCATCAACTAACTACACGGTCTTGCAGCCAGCATGCTGCATTCATCGATGTAACCACTGGGCCACATGAGCAGCTGGAGTTCTCTCCAGCCATCTTACCTTAGCCAATGCATTGGCTTCGTCATTGCCCAGACTGGTAAGGGGAAATTTCCCATGACATGGAAAAGAGTTACTTCCTTTTCATGTCCTAATTCCCATAACTCTTGCCACATGGCTTGTCCCCACAGGGGTCAGTGACCTACCATCCACTGTTGATATTTCCAAGTAGATATCCAATCATATCATTCCAAATGACCTAACAGCATTGGAGCTGCCTTTGTTAAATCTGCAAGGAAATCAGAGGTTAGTAAGACATCATCTATATAATGAATCATGGTAACTGTGCTAGGTCCCCAGCCACTAAACCATGACAGATGGTCGGGCTATGCAGGTAGCCTTGGGGCAACACTTGAAAAGTCCATTGCCTTCCTTCCCAGGTGAAGGCAAATTGATCTTGGCTAAGAGGAAAAAGCATTTTTAAGGTCCAGTACAGAATGATAAGTTCCTTGCTGAGTCATCAGCTGATCCACCAAGTCATGAACCAAAGGCACAGCCAGGTGCAAAGGAGGCACTACTTTGTTCAGTTCTAGATAATCCACAGTCATCCTCAACGTCTCGTCATGTTTTCTCCCTGGCCATACCAGGATGTCAAATGGGTTATGTGCAGGATGAGTAATATCAAATTTTTCCACCTCCAGTATAGTGGAACCTATCTCTACATGTCCTCCCAGCAGTCGATACTGTTTCACACTGACTAGACATCTTGGCTTGGGTAATACCCGTGGGTCAGGTTTAGCATGTCCTCACAATGCAGGCTTTACTGTCTGTATCTGCAGCTAGAATTCTCCAACCATTGTTTGCAGGTGTAACCCATAAAGTACATCTATCCCAAGATATATTCAGCTACTGGGGATACATACACAGTTTATACAGGATGGGGCAATTGTCCTATGCCCATGAGCAAAGACACAGCTTTGACTTCAGTAGTATGTCCTCCATAAGCATCAACATTCACTGTGGCTCCAGTAACTTACCTGAGCTGCCATGTATCAGGCTACATTCTGTGTTGGTGTCCACCAGCGTTAATACTCGCTGTACATTTGACTCTGACCAATGTATTGCCAGTTCAACATGAGGGCTCTGGTCCTCATCTGCCCCCCAATGGCAAGAACCTGGGCCTGCTCCCTAGCCGAAAGAGAATAGTCCATCCACTTCTGCAGAAGTTGCCATGAAATCTTTCAAATTCACTGGGCATATTTTATCATTTGTCTCTTTTGCAAGTTTGATGTAATGCTATTCGGGGCACAATTGTTACCACAAGGCAAACAGGACCAGGTTTGACTGCCAGTTGATTTCTTTCCCTATCAATTCCTCCCACAAGCAAATCAAACCACATGTGCATATAGCTAGTCTTGCTCAGTCTCTTCAGGCCAACGCTCTGGGAATTTCTTTATTCCCTTCGGGGCAACACTCTGAACATTTCTTTTGGACCCCTTTGTTTGTATCCTCCCGTCTGCTTCAGCCAGACTGGACATCATGGTCATTACTTCATTTATAGGATTACCAATATATGGGGCCAGTATGACCATCAGTGATCCAAAAGACATCGATGGAGCATTTTGCAGTACTACCTCTCTCATGGTGCCTGTAAGACATTCATCATCCAGGCCACAGGTGTTCACATTAAACATGTACTGTTGCATCCCCAGCTCCCGAATTATTTGAAACAGCTCAGCATATATTTGCCATCTACTCACAGTTTTGGGCAGCTCTATGGCACTCATCCACATGGTCCAGACAGCTGCATTCATTCATTCCATCAAGGAGTGGTTACCCTGTCCCTGTGCATATGTGTGGTTATTCTGTAACTGCTGCTGCAGGGACAGGTGCGTGGTGATAGAGGCTAACTTTTCCATCTCCTCACCAAAGCACATCACACTATCCACCACTAACTAGGTCCTATAACTGCAGCAGCCAGGCAGCCAGGGGCTATCCCTGATTCTGCTGAAACTGTTTTCCCAAGTCAACCGACTCAGCTTGCATATAGGGGACATAACTAGTAAATTGGGTCACTTGTGGGTTGCCTACTGGTTGTCTGCCCAGTCCCATGGGCTGTTCATTCTTCAGTTTTTGATGCACATCAGCTCATGCCAGAGGATGAATAGTCTCCCCAAATTCACCATCGGGTTCGTCATCGTCCCTGGTGTTGAAAGCAGGAGTGACCTTTTGCTGTACTTCAGCCTCCAGAACAAGTACCTGTGCTTCCAACATGCCTGCTTTCTGCTGCAAATCTCAAAGCTGTGCCACTTCAGGGAGTACCTGGTCCATGTTTACTCACAGTACAGTGAGCAACAGCCAGACCCCAGTCAACAGGAAAATATCCACCGGGTACCACATACTCGAGGGTGGCCACATTTCCTCCCCCTCCCAAGGGGCTAGTGGCTCCCTTACTTGCTCAGAATCCTGCTGCCAATTATGCCAATTGTCAGGCTGGATAACAGACCTCCCTGCCCCATCCTGTTCAGGTCATGAGTTAGGTAGCTGAAAATGATTCTGGCAGCCTATAACAGAAAAGACATGCTTTACTCTGACGCAAGCTCTGCTGGCCAGTGGTTCATAGCTGCTGTCTTATACCAAAAGTACACAAGAATGGTAACAAGCCAAGGAGTATATGGGTGCACATGTGCAGTCACACTACTCTTATATAACTTGTTTACCATGGATGTGCTGAATCATACACAGCCGGATATGAGGCAATGGGGCCTGACTATACTGACTCCATTTTCCTCACACTTTCCCTCAGAAAGCTTACATTCATTCAAAAAGAAACAGAAAAAGAAAAACAGTATTTGCGTATAAAAGAGATCATGAAAGAGGTCCGAGTTAGATATAAAAACCTGGATATGTCATCATACAGATGCTATGTGCATATAAAGGCATGATGCTACCTAACGTTCCTAAGAATATTAATACAAAGAGAAAAGAAAAAAAGGCCACAGAATGAACATTGTGGCACTGAAGAGATGGACAGAAACTAGCAAAGAAGGCTGAGAAGCAGCAACAATGAGGTAAGAGGAAGCTAAAGAGAGGATCATGTCTTGGAAGACAAATGAAGAAAATATGGGTTAAATGCTGCCAATAATTTGGTTGCATGAGGACTGAGGTCTAACCATTAGATTTGGCAATGTTGAGATCATTTATGGTTTTGATAAGAGCAATTTTAGTAAAGTGGTTGAAATAAAAGTTTGATTAGACTGGGTTTAAGAGATAATCGTAGGAAAGGAAATGGAAGAAATGAGTATATAAAACCAATTGGGAAGTAAGTCTGACAAAAATAATATAGACGTGTATTGCTACTTCTTATTTGAGTCAAAGTTATTTGGACATTTACACTTTTTAAGAGTGATCATTAGAAATGCTGCATAAAGGGTAAAAGCAAAACATCTACTGTTTTAAGAATGTAGTTGAAATTTCATATTAATAAAGATATTTATTATGACATGTTAAATCCTTGGAGCAAAATTTTGTTTTCTATGAAGCATAGATCTCACAGGAAATTTTATAGAGAACATTAGGACTTAAGGAAATTATTTTTTTGAAGCATACTGAATACTTTCTACTGACTTATAGTTTGTCCATGATTTTATGTAGTTATATTTATAACATGAAAGCCTATTGGAATTGCTGCAAAGTGAAAACATTGTGACCTTCTAAATTTAAGTAATCTTTTCCTGTAAAATGTTTTTTATCAAAATTTATACACAGAACTAAACTATTCAAAATATTTTTTTCAAATCAAGAAAAGTATGTCAGTATCATTGGTCAAGCTAAAGCTATAAGTAGTATCAAACTAGTATGACTCTTTAACTTCAAATTCATGACTATCTGTAAGCCCTCCAAAACATTACTGCTTCATAAACGAGCAAAGCAAGATTCTTGAAAGTAGTATTAAAAAGACTCACAAAGGCCTTTAAGAACATTTAAAGCAAGTTAACCATAATGTCCTCATAGTCAATGGTTCATGGTCTGCTCATATGCAGCTTTAAATAGATCCAATGGCACTACCAGCCATTTAAAAACTGATTCAACTAACTTAAGGGCAAAGAAGTATGAGGGGTCTTCAAAAAGTATGGGTGGATTCATATTATCTTTTAACTCTATTTTTACATGAACTGTTGGAAATATCTTCATATATGATTGGTATGGACTAAATGTGTTCTCCTGGAGGGCCTTTGGGAGTTGATTAGGTAATGAGGATAGCACCCCATCCAGAGTTCTCCCCTTCCACCATGTGAGGACATGGTTAAAGAGCATTATCTATGAACCAGAGAGCAGGCTATTAACAGACACCAAGTCTGCCAGCACCTTGATCTTGGACTTCCCAGCCTCCAAAACAGACAGAAATAAATTTCTGTTGTTTATAAGCCACCCAGTTTGTGGTATTCTGTTATAGTAGCCCGAACAGAATAAGGCAATGATTAAAAAAAAAAAAAAAAATTGGCTTAAAGATGTTGCCCACCATTGTTACGTGAGACGTATAAAGCTGTGGTTATGAGCATAGGGTCTGCATCCAGACTATACAGTTTTGAAAACTGGCTGCATTATTTGAATATTAAGTATGGAGAAGTACAAGAATGGATAAAACCTAATTGCTGCCTTCGAGATGTTACAAACTGGTTGAAGAGATAAAAAATATATAGAGTGATTAGGATTATTCATAGTATGGAAATGTCAATTTTTTTAGGGAAAGTTTTCTGAATTAATAAATATTTTTAGAAAAAAAATACTCCAAATAATGAATTATTACTTAAAATTGGTTGTATCAGACATGCTCCTATTATATTTTGTAGATGTTTTAAAGTTTACAAATTATTACACATAAAGGAGTCCATTCTCTCTAAATTCAGTACCTCACAATTATTTTCTCCATCCCAGTATTCTTCTTCTGTATAGGAAATCAAAACTGCAGTTGAACAATTTTCATTCTTGTGGACTCACCTAGACCTGCATCGTTACAAAACTTTGCAGCCTTCAAAGTGTATGTGTGGAGTGGAGGAAAGTTAAGAGAGAAGACAGTGTGGGATGTTGCTTACACTTTTGCTGAATACTTCCACTTTGGGTTGTCAGATAAAATACAGGACATTCAGTTAAATTTAAATTCTGGATGAACAAGAAATAGTTTCTAGTAAAAGTATGTCCCAAATATTGCATGGGAATATATTTTTTGGCAAGTCACAGTCACCCCATTTTTCCACAAATGCACTATTATTATTATTATTTTTTTTTATTTTGTCAATATACACTGTATATGATTATTATGGCCCATCACCGACACCTCCCTCCCTCCTCCCTGGAAAGGAAATGGAAGAAATG
>NW_007726198.1:615888-618802 GCF_000696425.1 Galeopterus variegatus
TTGTTTGTTTTTCTTTCTTTTTTTTTTTTTTAGCTCCCACCAATGAGTGAGAACATGTGGAATTTCTTTTTCTCTGCCTGACTCGTTTCACTCAATATTATTCTCTCAAGGTCCATCCATGTTGTTGCAAATGGCAGTATTTGATTAGTTTTTATAGCTGAGTAGTATTCCATTGTGTAGATATACCACATTTTCCGTATCCACTCATCCGATGATGGACATTTGGGTTGATTCCAGCTCTTGACTATTGTGAAGAGTGCTGCAATGAACATTGGGAAACAGGTATACCTTCACCAGGATGTGAATCCTGAAGGTTATACAACTTTCCTTGGTTAATCTAGAGTCAACTTTATGTTTATTATTTTGGCAGTGTGGGGAAGGTCAGGAACAACAGAAAATGAATACAGCAGGTAGAGTATCCCTAATCTGAAAATACAAAATCTAAATGCTTCAAAATTTGAAACTTCCTGGACTCAAAGGAAATGCTAATTGGAGCATTTCGGATTTCAGATTTTTGAATTAGGGATGCTCAACAAGTATTTATAATGCAAATATTCTAAAATCTGAAAAGTCCAAACTCCAAAACACTTCTGATTCCAAGCATTTTAGATAAGGGATTCTCAACCTATATTAAATTGGTCTTATATCTCATAAGTTTATGATGGACATCATCAGTAAGAATTTGTACAAATTGTGGGAAGATGGCAGACTAAGGGAACTTAGGACATGTTTCTCCCACAGAAGAATACCAGAACAAGACCACCACCAGCAGCATTGCACTGGATGGTGACATTGTCAGGACTCAGGAATGTCGCCCACCTTCCCACTGTGAATTTCACCCCATCCCATGCTGCTGTCAGATGAAGTACAGCTCCAGTCACTGCTCTTACTAGTAGCAATCCAAACCAATGCTACAACTCCAACCAGGCCACCTACACACAGGATCCCTGCTCACACTGCTGCACCCGTCAGCTCAGCCATGTGTGGGACCACTGACACAGCTGCCTATGATAGCAGCACTTATTGCTAGCAGCTTTCTACACCACCACACCAGCCAGACCAGCCATGCACAGGACCCCACCCAAGCTCTCTCAACAGTCAGTTCAACTACTTGTGGGTCTGCCTGCCACAGTTTTGAGCAGTGTGGCTACCACCACCATGGCCATCACACCAGCCAAACTGGCTGGGTGTAGGACCCCCTGCTAATGCTAAAACAGAAGCCATCCAGTCTGGGGGTGGGACCTCTGCTGCCACCAACTGCAGTATGGTGGCCATCACCAGGGCCCATCCACCCTGCTGCACCAGCCAGACCAGCAGCACACAGGACCCCCATCCAAGCTACCTCACTAGCCAGCCTGGCTGTGTTCAGGACCCCTGCTGCACCTGCCTGCAGTGTGGTGGCCATAGCCAGGGGCCATCCACACTGCCTCACCAGCCAGGCCAGCCATGCATGGGACCCCTGCCCAAGTCACCTCACCAGCTGGGCCTGCTATGCACGGGACCCCTACCATAGTTGTGTGCAGTGTGGCTGCTGCCACCATAGCCATCACACCAGCCAAATCAACTGGGTGTGGAACCCCCACCCATACCACCACATCAGCCAGACCAGCAGTGGATGGGAGGCCCTGCCAATGCTGAAGCAGTTGCCAACCAAGCTGGGCATGGGACCCCAGCTGCTATCATCTGCACCACTGCTTCCACCACAGTGCTGCTGGAAGCCACACACACTACCACTGCCACTGCACCAGTCAGACTGGCCAAGGGCAGGAACCACCACTGCCACCATGCATTGATACAAGAAGGGTCACAAATAGAGACACCAGAAAGAGGTAAGCCAGCAAAGATTCAACCTCCAGTGACACAACTCACAGGGAGAATTACAGCCCATGTGCAGTGTGCATGACTGCCTTCACCCAGGGAGAGTCACACATAGAGAACCTCAAAAATACAGAAACCCAGGCTAGCCAGATAGTATACAGAAGAAAATTCCAAGCCCTCATCAACCCAGCCTCCAACCAAGGGAAGCAAGAACCAAGAAGAAGCCTTGGCATATAGGAATAAGGAAAGAAGACCCTTGCCCAGGGTCACTCATTCAATCTGAGGAGATCCAGTATACCCCAGTGCATCCACCAGGGTCACTGTACACTAGCTGGGAAGCCAATAAGTCCATCTAGGGTCACTCACCCCAGAAAAAGAGTGACGAGGAATCCAGGCACTTCACCCAAGACTTTAAGAGCTAGCCCACATCCTCAAAGTCCGACTAACCTCAGCAAGAAATCACTAACTGCCCCAGTGCCTACACCACAGAGAGCACTCACAAATAACTCTATAAATAAATACTGCAGAAATACTTGCACAGAGACTACACTTCTGAGTCTAATAAGAATGAATACTAAACCATCCTGCTCAATGGTCAATATAAAACACATCTACTGGAGAAAATCTCTCTACTCAAATCCCACTTCAGAGTAATAGAAGAAGCAACTGCTCAACTTGATGACTAGAAATCAATGTAGAGAGATGAAAAACAAGGATATATGACACCACCAAAAGAATACAATAATTCTCAAGTACCAGAACCCATAGAGCAAGAAACCCTTTAAACGTCTGAAAAGGAATTTTGAATGACAATCTTATACAAACTCAGTGAGATAGAGAAAGACTCAGTTAGACAACATAATAAAACAAGAAAAACAATCTAGAACTTGAAGGAGGAAATTTACAAAGAGATAAATTCCATAAAAAAGAATATAGCAGAACTCCTGGAACTGAAAGACTCATTTATTGAAATAAAAACTATAATTGAGAGTGTAAGCGGCATGCTAGAGCAAGTAGAAGAAAGAATTTCTAATTTAGATGACAGTCTTCTTGAAATAACCTAAGCAGACAAAAAAAAAAAAAAAAAAAAAAAATG
>NW_007726198.1:619134-631320 GCF_000696425.1 Galeopterus variegatus
GGACCAGCCGGTGGTAACCTCTTGTGGGGCTGAGCGGGATGATGAGTGTCGCAGGCCCGATCCCCTCTGCGCTTCGGCCCCGGGGACAAAGAAAGAACACCGAGCCAGGAGAGCGGTCAAAGCTGGAACTCTGTTTATTACAGCAAGCAGGGGTTTTTATAAGGTACCAGGGGCGGGGGGGCTCTTATCCAATAGGGAGTTGACACACTGCTACCCGGGAGGAGGGGTGAGGACAGGGCAGGCGGGAAAAAAGTGCAGAGTCACCGTACCCCGGAAGTTAGTTCTTTTAAGTTTTGAGTTCTCCGCTTAGGTTTCGGTTTCCCAGAATCAGCCCGAAGCAAGTTTAAAATGGCTGAGGTACTTTCCCAAAATGGCTGGAGGCCCGGGCGTAGCCCAACACTAAAGGAGCTAGCTAGCAGGCCACCTTAAGCACAAAAACATTCAAATCTTGGGTGTTCTGGAGGGGGAGAAGAAAGGAAAAAGCATTGAATTTATATTCAATAAACTAATAGTGGATACTTCCCAGGTATTGGTAGAGATATGGGCTTTCAGAGCCAAGAGATTCAAAGGTCCCCAAACAGATTCAATCCAAAAAGGTACTCTCTGAGGCATATTGTAGTGAAACTGTCAAAAATCAAAGACAAAGAGAGAATCCTAAAAACAGCAAGAAAAAAGCATCAAGTCACCTATAAGGAAATCCCCATCTAGCAACAGACGTCTCAACAAAAACTCTGCAGGCCAGAAGAGATTGGGATGGCATACTAAAGGTACTAAAAACATAAATAAATAAATAACACAAAAAAACTGCCAGCCAAGAATACTTTACCTAGCAAGGCTATCATCCAGAAATGAAGCAGAAATAGTGTATTTCCCAGGCAAACAAAAGCTGCAGGAGTTCACCATCAAATGGTCAGCTCTACAAGAAATCCTTAAGGAAGTCCTGCACTTGGAATCCCCAAAACAATAATCACCAACGTGAATAAACCAGAAAGAAAAAAACACCACTGGTAGAGCAGATATGCAAACAATAAACAGAAAGAAACTGCACCATGGGAACTCCCAGCCCAGGTCAATGTCCACCACCCAGAGAGGCCCCCAGAGAGGCCCAAGAGCTGCTGGTCCCACATGCCCTGAGCCACTCATGCAGGAACAGGTAGGCACTGCAAGACTCCCAACCCAGGCCAGTGCATGCCACTCAGAGAGTTCCCCAGAGAGGCCCGAGAGCTGCCGAGCCCACATGACTAGAGCCACCTGTACCAGAGCAGGTAGGCATTGCTGTGGGACTCCCAGCCCAGGCCAGTCCCTGTGTTCCAGAGAGGCCTGAGCCTCCCCACCACAGACAGAGAGGCAGCCACGCCAAATTGGCACTCCCTGCAGGATCCTAGCCAGATATTAGGGTCGGATAAGTGGACCATGAAGTCCCCTGCTACAATGACTAAACACCAAAGGAAAGATAGCAGAAATGTGAAAAATCAAGAAAGTACACCACCACCAAAGGGTAATAATAACTCTCAACCTCTAGATCCTATAGAACAGGACGTCCTTGAAATGACTAACAAAGAATTTTGAGCAACAATTCTAAGGAAACTAAAAGAAATAAAAGAAAACTAATTTAGACAACAGAATGAAAAATAAGTATACAGGACCTGAAAGAAGAAATGTACAAAGAAATTAATGCCCTGAAAAAGAATGTAGCAGAGCATGTGGAGCTGAAAAATTCATTCAATGAAATAAAAAAACACAACAGAGAGTTTAACCAGCAGGCTAGAATAAGCAGAAGAGAGAATTTCTGACCTTGAAGATGGGCAGTTTGAAATAACACAGGCAGACAAAACAAAAAGAAAAAAAGAATTTAAAAAATTGAAGAAAATCTAAGACAGATAACAGACAACCTTAAGAGCTCAAATATCCAGATCATGGGTATTCCAGAAAAGGAGGAAAAAGGAAATGGCATTGAAAACATATTCAATGAAATAACAGGAGAAAACTTCCCAGGAATACGAAAAGACACAGATCTTCAGATTCTGGGAGCTCATAGGTCCTTAAAAATAATCAACCCAAAAAAGTCCTCTCCAAGACATGTTATAGTCAAATTAGCAAAACTTAAAGACAGAGAATCTTAAAAGCTGGAAGAGAAAAGCAGCAAGTCACCTATACAAGAGCCCCAATCAAACTAACATCAGACTTTTCATCAGAAACCCTAAAAGCCAGTAAAAAAATGGGATAATATATGGAAAATACTAAAAGACAAAGATTGCCAGCCGAGAATACTTTAACCAGCAAGGCTATCCTTCCGAAATGAAGGACAAATAGTATAATTCTCAGACAAACAAAACCTGAAAGAGTTCACTACCACACGATCAGGGTTAAAAGAAATTCTCAAGGGAGTACTGGGTTTTGTACCTGAAAAACAACCATCACTGCCATAAATACTCAAGAAAAAACAAAAACCACTAGTAAAATAAAATAAAAATGCTAACAATAAAGAGAAAAAAAGTTTATCTAATGCCCCAAGAAACCAACGAATACAGAAGTCAAAAAGTAAATCAGAAAGAAAGGAACAAAAGATACTTAACTCCATTATTGTTATTGAAAGGTTTTGATTTACTCCTAGCATTTTATTGATTTTTGTTTGGCTGTCTCAACAACATGGATGGACCTTGAGAGAATAATATTGAGTGAAACGAGTCAGGCAGAGAAAAAGAAATTCCACATGTTCTCACTCATTAGTGGGAGCTAAAAAAAACAAATTAATTCACCCACATACACACACACAAAAAAAACCGGGGGGGTTGGGGAAGAAGATATAACAACTATACTTCCATGAAGTTGTTACAACAAGCAAACGGAAAGGACATTCTTGGGGGGGAGGGGAGAGAGGGAGGAGGGAGGGAGGTGTCGGTGATGGGCCATAATAATCATATACAGTGTATATTGACAAAATAAAAATTTAACAAAAAAAAAAAAACCTTTCAATAATAACTCTGAATGCAAAGGGATTAAATTCCCCACTTGAAATACACAGACTAGCTGACTGGATTAAAAGGATGGACCCAACAATCTGCTGCCTTCAAGAGACTAGCCTCACCTGTAAAGACAAACATAGACTAAGAGTCAAAGGATGGAAAAAGATATACCATGCAAATAGAAGTGAAAAATGAGCTGGAGTAGCTTTACTTATATCAGATAAAATAGACTTTAAATGAAAAACCATAAAAAGAGATAAAGAAGGCCACTATAGAATGACAAGATGATTTATCCATCAAGAAGACATAACAGTCATAAATACATATGCGCCCCATGTCAGAACTGCCAGATTTATAAAGCAGACACTATTCGACCTAAAGAATGAGATAGACACTAATACCACAATAGCAGGGGACCTGACCACCCCACTCTCAATATTGGACAGATCATCTAGGCAAAGAATCAGCAGAGAAACACAAGATCTAAACAACACTTTAGACCAATTGGACTTGACAGATATCTACAGAATATTCCATCCAGCAACCTCAGAATATTGATTGTTCTCATCAGTACATGGAACATTCTCCAGAATAGAACACATGTTACATCATAAATGAAGTCTCAACAAATTAAAAAAACTTGGAATTTTTCCATGTACTTTCCAGATCACAATGGAGTAAAATTAGAAATCAATAACAAATGAAACTCTGGAAACTATGCAAACACATGGAAATTAAACAACATTTTACTTAATGACATATGGGTCCAAGAAGAAATTAAACAGGAAATCAAAAAATTCCTTGAAACTGATGAAAATAATGACACATCATACCAAAATCTGTGAGATACTGCAAAAGCAGTACTAAGGAGGAAATTTATCACATTAAATGCTTACTTCAGAAGAATGGAAAGATGGCAAGTAAACAACCTAACACTTCACCTTAAAGAACTAGAAAAACGAGAACAATCCAAACCCAAATTTAGTAGATGGAAAGAAATAATTAAGATCAGAGCAGAGCTAAATGAAATAGAAATCTCTAAACTGATACGAAAGATCAATTAATCAAAAAGGTGTTTTTTTGAAAAGATAAATAAAAGTGACAAACCTTTAGAAAGAGTTAAGAAAAGAAGAGAGAAGACATAAATAACAAAAATTAGAAATGAAAAAGGTGACATTACAACTGATACCTCAGAAATACAAGGAACCATCAGAGACTAGTATAAACAAATATATGCCAAGAAATTTGAAAATGTGGAGGAAATGGATAAATTTTTCGACACATGCAAACTACCAAAACTGATCCAAGAAGATACAGAAAATGTGAACGGACCAATAACAATAAAGGAGATTGAAGCTGTTATCAGAAGGCTCCCAACAAAGAAAAGCCCAGGACCAGATGGGTGCACAGCAGAATTCTACCAAACATTCAAAGAGGAATTGACACCAATTCTCTACAAACTATTCCAAAAGATTGAAACAGAGGCAATTCTTCCAAACTCATACTATGAGGCAAATATCACCCTGACACCAAAACCAGATGAAGATACTTCAAAAATTGAAAACTACAGGCCAATATCCTTGGTGAATATAGACACCCAAATCCTCCATAAAATACTAGCTAACAGAATACAGCAGCACATACACAAAATTATACACCGTGATCAAGTGAGATTCATCTGAGGGATGCAAGTTTGGTTCATCATATGCAAATCAATAAATGTAATATACCATATCAATAAAAGCAAAGACAAAAACCATATGACCATCTCAATGGATGGTGAAAAAGCATTTGACATAAATCAACATTTGTTCATGATAAAGTCTCTCTACAAGTTAGGCATAGACAGGAAGTATCTGAACACAATTAAAGCCATATATGATAAGCCCACAGCCAATATCATCCTGAGAACAGGATCTACACAAGGTTGCCCATTCTCACCACTCCTATCCAACATAGTGTTGTAATTATTAGGTAGAGCAATCAGAGAAGAAAAGGCAATCCAGATTGGAAATGATGAAATCATCCCTGTTTGCAGATGATAAGATCCTATATGTTGAACAGCCTAAAGCCTCTACAAAAAAACTTTTAGAGTTGATATACAGTTTCAGAAAACTTGCAGGATACAAAATCAGCAGCATTTCTATACTCCAACAGTGAACATGCAGAAAAAGAAATTATTAAAGCTAGCCCATTTACAATAGCCACCAAAAAAATAAAATACTTAGGAATAAAGTTAACCAAGTATGTGCAATATCTCTACAAAGAGAATTACAAACCACTGTTGAGAGAAATTAAAAAGGACGCAAGAAGATGGAAAGATATGCCATGCTCTTGGATTGGAAGAATTAACAATGTGAAAACGTCCATATTACCCAAAGTGGTCTACAGATCAAATGCAATTCCCATCAAAATTCCAATGACATTTTTCTCAGAAATGAAAAAAAAAAAAAATCCAGACATTTATATAAAATAACAAAAGAAAACACATAGGCAAAGCAATTCTGAGCAAAAAAATAAAGCTGGTGGCATAACACTACCTGACTTTAAACTATACTACAAAGCTATAATATCCAAAATAGCAGAGTACTGGCATAAAAACTGACACATAGATCAATGGAATAGAATATAGAACCCAGAAATCAACCCATACACCTACAGTCATCTGACCTTTGACCAAGGTACCAAGTCTACACACTGGAGAAGAGACTGCTTCTTCAGCAAATGGTGCTGGGAAAACTGGATATTCATATATAGGAGAATGAAACTAGACCTGTATATTTCATCATATACCAAAATCAACTGAAATGGATTAAAGAATTAATATATGCCATGAAACAATAAAACTCCCTAAAGAAAACATAGGGGAAACACTCCAGGAAGTAGGAATGGGTACAGACTTCATGAATATGACCCCAAAAGCACAGGCAACCAAAGGACAAATAAACAAATGGGATTATATCAAACTAAAAAGCTTCTTCACAGCAAAAGAAAAAAATCAACAAAGTGAAAAGTCAACCAACAGAGTGGGAGAAAATATTTGCAAAATATACATTTGACAAAGGATCAATATCCAGAATTTACAAGGGGCTCAAACAACTTTACAGCAAAAAACCAAATAACCCAATTAAGAAGTGGGCAAAGGAGCTGAATTTGCATTTCTCAAAGGAAGATATAAAAATGACCAACAGACACATGAAAAAATGCTCAAAATCAGTCAGCATTCAGGAAGTGCGAATCAAAACCACCTTAAGATACCATCTCATTCCACTCAGGATTGCTAATATCCAAAAGACTGAGAATGATAAAGGCTAGTGTGGTTGATAAGAAAAAGGAACTCTCATACAGTGTTGGTGGGACTGCAAAATGGTGCAGCCTCTATGGAAAATGGTATGGAGGTTCCTCGAATAATTACAGGTTGATCTATCATACGACCCAGCTATTCCACTGCTGGGAATATATCCAGAGGAATGGAAATCATCATGAGGAAGGGATATCTGTACTCCTATGTTTATTGCAGCACTATTTACAATAGCCAAGAGTTGTAACCAAACAAAATGTACATCATCAGTCTAGTGGATACATAAAATATGGTATAATCTACACAATATAATACTACTCAGCTATAAAAAAGAATGAAATACTACCATTCACAAGAACATGGATAGACTTAGAGAAAATTACATTAAGTGAAACAAGTTAGGCACAGAAAGAGAAATACCACATGTTCTCAGTTATTTGTGGGAGCTAAAATAAGTAAATAAATATAAAAACAAATAAGGGGGGTAAGAAGACACAACAATCACAACAATTCCTTGAACTTGTTAAGACAAGTGAACAGATATGATGTAGTTGGGGGGATGGGAGAGAGGGAGTGGGGAAAGAACAAAGGGTAAAGGGACACAAAAATCAACTACAATGTATAGTGAGAAGTTAACATACAAAAAATAAAAATAATCTGTTTTAAATAAAAAAACAAATAAATAAACATTGATCATACATTAATATTAGGATACTTGCAGATTTGATGCTCACTTTTTTCAGATATTATTTACAGAAGTTAAATCTAATATTTCCTAATAACTTCATCAACCTGGGACCTATCTTGTTCCAATATAATTGTAAATAATCTTTCACCTCTAACAAATGTAAACAAGTGATAATAAGGTCCATAAGTTAAGAAATAATGTTCACATGGTTTCTGACTCTACTGAAGGACAGACATATCTTTCCTCAAGAACCTTATTCTTTGCCTTATCATCTTAATTCTACATGAGATTTAACATTAAACCAGTCTTAATTCACTACAGTTCCTTGCAAATATTTTAAGATCCTTCAGAGCCTATTTCTTCTGACATGGCTATCACTCACTCTTATAAATAACGTCATTTATTTTCACTATGATTCAGATGCTCCTGAGTGAACTTTGTTAATTTGATGCTTTGCATACTGTTCAGTTTTTCTTTCCTGATTCTGGTTAGCTTTAAAAATGAGCAGATGTTTGTTTAAAAAATTTCTATAGATGAAAAACTGCTTTGATGCTTTAACATTTTAGGGTATGACTGGAGAAAATGTTAACAAACAAAAACTGCCCCAAATCCATTTTAAAATAATTTCGGACTTAAGGTTTATAAATGATGGTGTAGACTCATCTCTCTTTGCTCCTCCCTGCTAAATAAAACTATAAGTCCTGAAAATAAAGCATCAGGCAATGACAGAAGGACTTTGAAAGGTGGAAAGGGAAAGGTGGGTTGGTTAGGGACCCCAGGACTGAAGGAACGACACAGAGGTCCAGTGTTTCATGATACTTCATGAAGCAAAAGAAGGCAGTCATGGCCTGGCATAACCCAACGTCAATATAGCAGCAGAGGATAGCCCAAGAAGGAAATTACTCTCCTGGACTAATGGGAAAATGAACAATACCAGGCAACCTTTTGGTACCAGAAGAGGGGATTCTTCTAACAACAACTGTGTCAGGCCAAGGACATTTTCCCTTTCCCAGTGAACCAGAGACTGTCTTGGCCCATCTAGAAGCACAAGCAGCCTGGTCCATCATTGGGATGTGCCCTTCATTCCTATGGTCTAGAGACTCATTTTTCCCACCTAGATATAACATGATGAAGACTTCCACTAGAAAGAAATGGTTAGACAGAATAGCAACATTATGGAACTCCCTTCCTGAACTCAGAAACACCAGGTGTATTAGTAATTCCAGCAGGGTGTTTTGAGTGGGATGCCAAGGACAAGAAGTGGCTCAAAGAAGCACTCTCCGTCCATCTGGGCAAGAGTTTCCTAGCACTCACCTAGAGGTAACAGGCAGCCCAACAAGAAAAAGTGCCTCTACTCTTAGGGGAAGCAGTATTAGAGATTAGAGGGAGCTCCAATGGCACCAAACAAAGTGTAGACCAAAAGAGCAAATCAAAGGCACTGAAAACTAAATTTTCATTGAAATTTCTATCCATAATTGTAGATCTAGCTAAACTTAGATGACAGCCTGCTAAATAATAAGATTTAAATAAGATTCATAGTCCTCACTTAACATAATATCATAAGTGTTCAGGATACATTATAAAAAATCACTCGTCATACCAGAACTATTATACCAGAATAATGCAAATGAGGAAAGAAAATTTACACAAGACAATACCAAGGTGAATCAAATGTTGGAATTATCTGGCAAAGATTTTAAATTAGCTGCCATAAGCATGCTTCAACCATAATTACAAAAACAATTAAGATAATTGAAAAAATAGAAAATTCCACCAAAGAAATAAAAGATTTAATAAAGAACTAAATAGAAATTTTAGAACTTAAAAATATAAAAGCTGAAATAAAAAAAAAAAACTTGCTGGAGGGCCTCAATAGTAGAGTGGAGATGATGAAAGAAAGAGTCAGTGAACTTGAAAGCAGATCTGAACACCAGAGGGAAAGCAAACTCAAAGTATAAAAAGAACAAAGCTGTAAGGATCTCTGGGACAATAACAAAAAAAATCTAACATTTATATATTTGGAGTCTCAAAAAGAGAAGAATGAGTGGGGCTGAAAGACTATTCTAGAAAATAATGGCTGAAAATGTGCCAATTTAGTGAAAGATATAAATATATATGTTTAATAAGCTGAGAAAACTCCAAACATGATAAATAAAAACTTCAGGCCAAGACACGTCATACTTGACACATGTAAACAAAAGACAAAGGAAAACTTATGAAAGCATCCAGAGAGAAATTATATATTACATATTGCATAAAATCAATTTAAATGACAAGATTTTTCATCTGAAACTATAGAAGGAAAAAGGAAGTGACACGTTTTTAAGTGCTGAAAGGGAAGAACTGTCACCCCAAGTTTTATACCAAGTGAAACTGTCCTTCAGGAATAAAAGGGATATAAAGACATTTTCAAATGAAATCAAACTAAGAAAATTTGTTACCAGCAGATCTACTTTTAAAGAAAGGCCAAAAGAAGTTCTCCAACTAGAAAATAAATAAAATTTTAAAAAGACTGAAGCTCCAGAAAAGCAGAAATAACAGAGGAATGGATAAAAATGAGAATAAATATTTCTCCTCATTAGATTTTTAAATCATATGGTATGGTTGAAGCACAAATTATAGTGCAATCTGATGTCTTGCTCATCATATGTACATGAAATACCTAACACACTTATATTATAAAATATAATATTTAATATATTATATTGAAAAATGAGCAAGCTATAGGGACCTAAATGGAAGTAAAATTTCACTCAAAGTGGTAAAATATTGATACCAGAAGAGCAAGTTGTTAATATACTTTGCAATACCAAGAAAAACCACTAAGAAAACTATACAAAGTAAAATACTCCAAAGTACTATAAATAAATCTAGACAATCTTTAAAAAATGTTCATGTAACTCACAAAACAACAAAAAAAGGAAGTAGAGAAAGAAAGAGAAACAAGCAGAAAATATATAATAAAATGAAGGACTTAAGCTCTAACATCAATAATTACCTTAAATGGAAATGGTCTAAATACATCAACTAAAAGACAGAGATTGGGAGAATGGATAAGAAAACAAGACCCATCTGTATGCTATTTACAAGAAATTCACTTAAAAGGTAATGATATCTATTACTTAAAAATAAAATAATATAGAGATATACCAAGGAACATTATTGTTTTATTAAAAAGAGTGTTATACTAGTATTAGATGAAGTAGATGTCAGAACAAATAATATTACCAGACACAAAGAAGACCACTAAATAATGATGAAAGAATCAATACTCCAGAAGATCTAGTAATCACAAATGTGTGTATACCAAAAAAGTCTCAAAATTCATAAAATATAAACTGATGGAACTTGAAAGAGAAATAGACAAATCGACAACTATAGTTGGAGGCTGCAAAATCCAACTCTCAGCAACTGACTACTAGGTAGAAAATCAGCAAGCACACACTTGTAGAAGAACTGAACAACACAATTTATCAACAGGAAGTAAATGACATATTTGGAACACTGCACCCAACAACAGCAAAATAAACATTGTTTTCAACAGTCCAAAGAATGCTCACCAAGGTAGATCACATCATGGGTTATAAAACAGACAACAATAAATTTAAAAGTATTGAAATCATACAGACTATGTATACTGACCATAATAAAATCAAATTAAAAATTGATAACAGAAAGACAGCAGGAAAATCACTAAACACTTGGCAAGTAAACTTCACACTTACTAAATATTTCATGGTTCAAAAAGGAAGTCTCATAGGAAATAAAACACACATGTACACAAAGAAGTAAATAAAAATGAAAATACAAAATACCACAAAATTGGGATGCAACTAAAACAGTGCTGAGAGGGAAATTTATAGCATGAAATACTTACATTAGAAATAAAGACCTCATACCTCAAGAAACTAGAAAAACATGAGCAAAATAAATGCACAGCAGGTAGAAGAAAGAAAATATTAAAAATAAAAGCAGAAACAATGAAATGAAAACAGGAAAACAATGGAAAAAATCCATAAAACAACATGATGGTTATTTGAAAAAAATTATGAAATGCATAAACCTCTACCAAATATAGACAAAAATAAAAAGGAGAAACAAAATCGCCAATTTCAAGAACGAAACAGGTGATATTACTACAATTCCTTCAGTCACTAAAATGATAGTGGGGAAATACTATGGACAACTTTATACTTCTAAATTTTACAACATAGAAGAAAATGAACAATTACTCATAATCATCCTCATAAGGCTCACCAGTACATTACTCTGTATTTCCCCAAGGAGCAATGGTTCAGTGTTTATTAATTCATAGTTTGTGGTGATTTTATAAAACATGGTTGGTATTAACAAATCCAATTGAGCAATGCATAAAAGTGAAATGCACTACGGCCAAGTGGGAAAGAATTACATAGAACTAAATATGCACACACAAATGAGTGCATGTAGAACTGGTAGAATTTAAATAAGTTCTGTAGATTGTGTCAATGTCGATTCTCCTTTTGTGATACTGCATTACAGTTATATGGGATGTTACCATTGTGGAAAAACAGACAAAAGGTACAGAGTGTCTATATTATTTTTACCAACTACATATGAAGCTATAATCTCTAAAGAAAAGTTTAACTAAAAAATAACATTAATTTACTCTTGCCTCTCTCATACACATGAGCGTGCACACACACACACACACACAAAACTCCACCTCATTTATAATTACAAACTTTTACTTTATGACTTTCTCGAAAGAATTTACTTCTTTTATAAGGTGCAACCTCAATGATTTTTAAGAAGATCATTCAAAAAGTATCTCCTGAAGGCAAAGTAGTTTTCAAATTTGTTTCATATTCTAGCTTCATGTTTTAATCTTGATATTTATTTATATACATATATCACATGCATAATTATAAGATGGGTTACTAAATCCAATGAACTCAGACAAAGCTATTATATTACATTTAGACTATTATAATTTTCATTTTATAAATAAGAAAACAGAAGCTTGGACAGTTTAAGTGACTTACTCCAGGTCACAAAGCTATATGAAAATGAAATGCTCATGATTTTTATTAGAAAAAAGTGGGTTTCAATGATGAGATATTTATTTTCTTGTTGATAAAGATTAGTAGATGATTGTGTTTCTCCAATATTTTCATATCATCAAATCTTCATTTGGCTCATGAATTAGCTTTTTTTTTTTTTTTTTTTTTTTTTTTTTTTTTTTTTTTTTT
>NW_007726198.1:632304-667499 GCF_000696425.1 Galeopterus variegatus
TTTTTTTTTTTTTTTTTTTGTCTTTTTGTCTTTTTTCCGTGTCCAGCAACGGATCGCAACCCTCAGTGTTGCCCCCGTACCGGACCGGGGACCGGCAATGGGATTGCAACCCTTGGTGCTGCTCCCGCGCCTCGCTCAGCCAGTGAGCGGGAACCGGTCTGTATGTGGGATCCAAACCCTCGGGCGGGAGCGCCGCCACGCTTCCCAAGCGGCGCACTATCCAGTGCGCCACCGGGCTGGCCCATGAATTAGCTTTTTGAAAACAATTAGCTTCCTATGTGTTTGTCAGAATCTCAGAAAGTTATCAATTTAGAGTACTTATATGAAGATATTTATTCCCTCAAATGTTTATTGATCTTTTGTAAGTTATTAAGCATGCTATTCTGGCTTATTAGCTGCATAAGTACTTTAAGCTACTCTTGATAAAATAAACATCTATAAGATAAATGTGAAACAGAGATATGCATACAATATAGCAATATAAAGAAACAGAAAATTTTTAAAGGTGAGAGACTAGAGATTTTGTATTAATGGAAAAAAAAGTTAATTGGGGATAATCAGGCCTAAATTTGCAAAAAGAAGTAGATGACTAAGGCAAATAATATAATGAATTCTATTCCCTGAAATGTTAAGGGATGTAAGAAAAAGTCTAGATTTTGGCCAAATAATTATTTTTAAACAGCATTAATAATTTCTTAAATTTCCTATATGAGTCTATGCTTTACCTTCAGGTGAGTTGCAGTAACAGCAGAGGCATGATTTAGGCAGCAGGTAAAAGATTAAGGACAAATAATAGAAATTTACACTGGTTAAGAAAAAAGCAAAATAAAACATTGGAACAAATGGTTAGGGAACCATCAAGATATGGTCAAACCAAACCATAAATACTAAAGACTGATATATTTGAATACATAAGGTTAAAGACTTTAACCCTACTATCTAAAGCAATCTTGAGCAAGAACAAAGCTGGTGGCATTACACATCTTGATTTCACATTATATTACAAACCTTTAGTGAGCAAAAGAGTATGGTACTGGCATTAAAAACAGACACATAGACAAATGGAACAGAATAGAAAGCTCAGAAACACACCCATACATATATGGTCAACTAATCTTTGGCAAAGGGGCTAAAAATACCCAGCGGAGAAAGGATAGCCTCTTCAATAAATGGTGCTGGGAAAACTGAATATCCACACACACAAAAAAGAAAAAAGACATTGGATTCTAATCATAAACCATACACAAAAATCAAGGCAAAATGGATTAGGACTTACATTTAAGACCTGAAACTGTAAATCTCTTAGAAGAAAACGTAGAGGAAAAGTCCCATGACCTTGGTCTTGGCAATGATTTTTTTGATATAATACCAAAAGCAAGGGCAACAAAAGCCAAAATAAACAAGTAGGACTGCATAAAATTAAATAGTTTTTGCACAGCAAAGGAAACAATCAACAAAATGAAAAGGCAGCCTATGGAATGGGGGAAAATATTTGTAAACTATGTGATAAGGGGTTAATATCCAAAATATATAAGGTACTCCTACAATGAATAGCAAACAATCAAATACAATGATTAATAAATGGGCAAAGAAACCAAGTGGGCATTTTTTTCAAATAAGACATACAAATGGTGAGCAGGTACATGGAAAGGTGCTAAGCATTACTAATCAACAGGAAAATGCAAATCAAAACTAAAATTAGCTATAACCACACACCTGTTAGGATGACTACTATCGAAAGTCAAGATAAGTATTGGCAAGGATGTGGAGAAAAGGGAAACTTTATATATTTTTGGTGGGAATGTACATGGTACAGCCATTATGGAAACAGTACTGAGGTTCCTCCAAAAATTAAAAAAAGAACTCCCATATATCCAAAGGATATGAAATCAGTATGTGGAAGAAATACCTGCACTCCTATGTTAATTGCCACATTATTCACAATAGCCAAAATATGGAAACAATCTTAGTGTCCCCCGACGAATAAAGAAAATGTGATACACACACACACACACACACATACACACACACACAATGGAATTATTATTCAGCCATAAAAAAGAGGGAAATCATGTTATTTGTGACAACATGAGTAAACCTAAAGGGCACTATGCTAAGTGAAATATACCACAAACAGAAAAGTACTGCATGATCTCACAGGTGGAATCTTAAAAAGTCAAACTCAGAAATAGACAGTAGAAGCATGTTAGCAGGGGTTGAGGGGCAGAGCAAATCGGGAGATGTTGGTCAAAGAGTACAAACTTTCAGTCATAAGATGAATAAATTCTGGAGCTCTAATGTACAGCATGGTGCCTATGGTTAGTAACATATTGCATACTTGAAATTTGGTAAGAGAATAAGTATACCTTAAATATATCTCACTACACACACAAAAAGATATCTATGCAAACTGATGAATATGTTGATTAGCTTGATTGTGGTAATCATTTCATAGTGTGTACATATAACAAAACATCAATTTGTACACCTTAGTATATAGAATTTTTATTTATTTACAATTCTGCCCTAATGTGAAGGTTAATTGTAGGTGTCAACTTGATTAGATAAAGGAATGCTGAGAAACCTGGTAAAGTCATCTCTCTTTTTTTTATTTTATTTTATTTTTTATGTTAATTTCTCAATATACATTGTAGTTGATTTTTGTGACCCTTTACTGGTTCCTCTTTCTCCCGTCCCTTTCTCTCTCTCCACCCCTACATCTCTTTAGGTGTGTCAATGAGGGTGTTTACAGAAGAGGTTAGCATGAGAGCCTGAGTGGACTGGGTGGGGCAGATCTGCACTCAATATGGGCAGGAACCATCCAATCCACTGGGGGCCCCAAGAGAACAAAAAACAGAGAAAAAATGCGACTTACTCCCTCTATCTGCTGGAGCTGGGATACATACACTCTTCTCTCCTGTCCATGGACATCAGAGCCCGAGACTCTGCAGCTTTTGGGTTCCAGGACTTACACCACAGACACCATCTGTTTCTCTTGTTTTGAGGCCTTCAGACTTGCACTGAACCATGCTACCGGCCTCCAATTTGCAGATGGCCTATCTTGAGACTTCTCTTCACAATCACGTGAGCTAATTCCCCTAATAAATCTCCTCTTACATACTTATAACATATAATATTGATTCTGTCTCTCTGGAGAACCCTGACTAATACACTTAATAAAGCTGGAAAATTTTTAAAAATAAAAGATTACATAATTTGGTAAAAGTCCCTGCATTTTCTGGTTGCTCATAAAATTTTCAAAGCTGTGGTCTTCTGTTTTTAAAAGAACCTCTGATTTTCTAAGGTTGATAGAAATGATTGCAGATGCCAAATTAATTTTCGCTTGCTCAGGAATTAGAACTTTCCTTTGAAAAAAAATGGATATGAAAGAAACTTTTAAAATTGGGGTCAAAATCAGGTTACTATTCGGATTAACATTAATTTAATCTGTCTTGATCGGGTTTTATTGCCACAGGGAAATTTGTTGTAGTGCGACATAGTGACTTCCAAATACTCTCAGGGTGAGGGCTTTACTGGGGCAAAATAAGAAAACTAACTGATACGGTAAAGAGCACAAGCTCTTAAGTCAACCAGCCTTAGGTTGAATTCAGACCCTATTACTTTCTAGCTGCATAATATTACCTAACACCTAGTGATAACACAATGTTAATGACTATATGTGTATATATCACCACCATCATTATTTTTCTTGTTTGTTATTGTTCTAGGAAAAAATTCATGCACAATTGTTAAGAGTTCAGGCTCTACCCATTCTGTCACTTCTCCTTTATCTTTCTTGTTACCAAACACTTTTGATAACACTTAGAATGAAAAGGTTAATAAAATAAAGAACCTTATGAAAAATTGGTAACATAAAATAACAAAGATAAATATCTCTCTTGTAACTCATATTTTTGAAGAAAGAACTCCTATTTAAGAAAAAAATGCAGAAAATGTTCAGAGATATAAGATTTAAATATAAGTTTTAAATAATTATGTCTAAACCTTACAATTTATTACAAACCCATTAATAGAAATCAATCTAATCATAATGGATGGTGGAAGGAAACTTAAGGCAGTACCACATTTTTGTAATATACAGATACAGATAACTGTCAACATTAATATGACTATACCATTAGACTGGTTTCAGTAACATGACTTTACTATTCCAACTCTTGCCCAGGAAGGTGATACAGTCATGCACCGCATAACAACGTTTTGGTCAAAGATGGACCACATATACAATGATGGTCCTATAAAATTATAAAGGAGCTGAAAATTCCTATTGCCTAGTGATGTTGCCATCGAAACGTCGTAGTACAATTACTTTAGTTTTTAATAAACTTAGCATAGTCTAAGAGTACAGAGTTTATAAAGTCTACGGTAGTGTACAGTAGTGTTCTAGGCCTTCACATTCACTCACTACTCATTCATTCACTCACTCAGAAAAACTTCCAGTCCTTCAAGCTCTATTCACGGTAAGTGCCCTACACAGGTATACCATTTTTTATCTTTTATATCATATTTTTACTGTACTTTTGTATTTTTAGATACATTTAGATACACAAATACTTACCATTGTTTTATAATTGCCTACAGTATTCAGTACAGTAACATGCTGTACAGGTTTTAGCCCAGGCGCAATAGGCTATATACCATCCAGGTTTGTGTAAGTACACTCTATGATGTTTGCACATTAATGAAATTGCCTAGCAATGCATTCCTCAGAACATATCTCTGCTGTTAAGCAATGCATGACTATAGTTGCAAGTAACTTTCAAGAACTTTGCCCAAATCCATTTGAAACTGCTCAGTTTTCCAATAGATAGCATCAAATAACAAATACACTCACCTCAAAATCCTCAACTTGCTGTGTCTACTAATCCATAACTATTACAACGTGATCATTACCCAATCTTAACCAAGCCCTCGCTTGAAGTAACCACCGTAAACTAAACCCTAAAAACACTTAAATATTGTGATATTGTGCTCTCTACTCCAGACACTACCAACGCTGTCAAGGTATTTATATCTTCCATCACGGTAAGCAGTAAATTCAGCTTTTCTTTATTAACAGATTTGCTGGTGATATTTTTAGGAATCTTGCACTAGAAAATAGAAACATGTTTTGAAATATATGAGGGTACTTCAAAAAGTCTATTGGAAGATTAGTATTATCTTTCAATTCTGTTCTTCCACGAACTTTCTGAAGTACTCTCATGTATTTTGTATCTTAGAGCAATGGATTTTTTTGTTCCACCCTTTCTTTAATATTATAATGAGAATTCTACAAACTAAAGCATGAAGAGGGTGAAACTAAGCAATCAAGATTCAAATTTAAAAATAGGTTGCTGTTGTACTGCTGCCAACAATTTTGTGAAGCAAGCTCTTTCCTCCAAACCCTTTAATTACGTGTGCACCATATGGAAAATCTCAGTGTCTCTTTTTTGGAAAAGGCTTCTTTCTGCATAGTTTACCACCCATACTGTATGCACATACATACATATAGCCAGCTACATTTAGAAACATTTTTAATATACTTAACAGCACAGAAAACAAAATAACAACCCATCATTTACCTATCACCCAGAGTTTAAAAATGTTTCTATTGCCATATTTGCTTCAGATTAAGCAAAATATCAGATCATCTGGAAATATCATTTGTTTATCCCCGGTCGTGTTTCCCAAACTCCCTCTCCAGAAGCAACAAAATTATGAAACGGGCCTGTACTCTTCTATTTATTTTTTTAAAATATAGTTTTACTATATACATATAAATATTCATAAAATATATTTGTGTGTTTTATCATTATAAATTTGCATGTATGGCAGCATACTGTCTATTTTTGTACAATTTGTTTTTACTCCCAAAAATTATGTCTTGGGAATCTATCTGTTTTTATACGGACAGTTATAGTGCAAATTTAATTTAATTTAATTGCTGTGGGGAGCTTCATTGTATTGAATACATTAGTTTTTTGTTTTGTTTTGTTTGTTTGTTTGTAATTTACCCGTATTCCTGCTAATGTATTCAAGCCTGATGACAGGCAATTACAAAGACTTTACCTGACAGGCTTCACAGGGCAAGCTGCCCACCCCACACCAGACTTGGGGCACAGCCAGTGCACCACAGTCTCTGAAGGGAGTTGTGGTCAAGGTCTCAAGGCCCCTTGGCTGGTCATGCTCTTCACATATTTATATTCCTATTCCCAGTGCATTTAATTCCTAGATCCTTTTATCTGAGGCCTTTGGCTGAGCTCTTTCTTCAGGCACCTCTGCCAACACCTCCTTATGGGGGAATGAGGTGACCATGGCAGGACTCGGCACATGACAACTCCATCAAAACTCCTGCACTAAAAGACTTGACCAAACTCTAGCGTGGCTTCTAGCAGCATGTGTCTGTGTCCTTAGGTTGAAGCCAGCTCCCCATTAAAATGTCTGCCTGAGAAAGTTCAATGCTGCCAAGAAAATTTGCTATTTGTTCTAGCCAACACCTGATGATAGGTCCCAGACCTCTCTTACTTACAGTGTTTACTATAAAGGGCTTACAACTGTAAACATGTTTCTCTTACAACTCAGAAGCATCTCTCTCAAGGACCTGAGAACCATTCCTCTGAAATGTCATTATCAGGAAACATAAGGTTTCTGTTTCTCGTCTCTGTGGGAGGACAGAATCCTAACTTCCAGAACTGTCAGCTAACAAGCACAGCTGGCCTAATTACATTTACATGGACCAACCCTTTGTACTTTGTCACTGCATCCGCACACTGCCCCCTCCCCCATTCTCCCTTTATATTGTTCAGTCACCTCTGCACAAATGGGAATGGAGCTCAGGTCTTTCTCCTACTGTCAGTAGTTTCTGAATAAAGTCTATTTTCATCATTTTTAACTAATGTAAGGCTGTGTTTGTCTTTGACATGGGGAAACTTTGAAGATATTTCTTTCCACTCTGACTCAGTACCCAGTACTTTTCCACTCCTGGTTCCTTCCCCTTGTCCTTCCATCTGGCCCTGGATTCATAAAACTGCTGCAACCTTTTGTTTGGGCTCCCCCAGCAGTGAAACGACCCCCACATCCATGCTGATCCACCTGAGCCTCAACAACTGCACTGGTCCAGGAGGGAAAAGGGAATAGAGGGAGTTGGCGTTTTCCCCAGTTTCCTCCCTTGCCATTGAAGTGATCAAAAGCTAAACTACTTCATTTTTGACTTGTTGCTTTAGATAGATACTGTGACACCTGACAATTCAGCTCTCTTTCCTCGCTCACCTGAGCTTTTGATGGTGTTAATTGTTATAATTTTTCATTTTTTGAAAAACTAGTAAAATGGCTGTATCTATTGCCACATGACAATTATTTTTATATGTCTCCTTACAGGTATGTGTGAGATTCTCTACTATATATGACTAGGAGTGAAATACTCAGTTGTACATTATATACAATAATTATATAATAATATAATTATATAATATTAATATAACTATATAATAATTATATATTAATTGGTAATTACATATTAATCTCACTAGATATTTCCCAATTGTTGGTGTGAGTAGGACTGAAGCTATGTTAGAACCTAAAACTGCCTGGGCTGTAGGAAAATTTTAAAAAACACAGTTTTTTTTTTTTCTTACCATGAATTTCTCTGAGTTCTCTCTTTTCCTATGGTTATTTGAAGTTTTGAGCCTTGGTTACAAGGCAGGATGTTACTATACATAAATGTAAAATTGTTTTCCAGTCTGCTATGAGACCTCTATTATCCAAAACCTGAGAAACCAAGAAAGGCATCAATAAAGCTATGTTGATCTCCACCCTGAAGCAAATCAAAATCCTGTAATACCCTGAGATAACATCAAGGATGAGAATAGAAGACAGACAGTTTTGATAAGAATTTCCACCTGTCCCCTTACATGTAGCCCCCACAGCTCATGTCTCTCCCTCCTGCTTTTCATTTTCTCAACCTCCTCTTTAAAAACCCTTCAGTAAATTTGAGTTTTTGAGATGGTTTTAGTCTGGCCATCTTCTTCAGGTTTACTGGGGAGATGGGTTAGCATAATATCTCCCTCAGGTCACTGACTTCCTATTCATAAACAATGAAAAATAAAGCTGACTTCCTATTTCACCAACAATTTGACTTTTGGGTCACTTGTTTCTGTTTTGGTTGTGGGCAGCTGCACTTGGGTTCAGTAACACCAATTGAATATTAAAAGGGTTGTACTAATTGTACTCCCATCAACAGTGGGTGAAAGTTCATAATTCTCCACATTATCATTAATGCTAAGTATAATGGGTAGATTAGTGATTTTGACCATTCTGATTTCCTCTTCTATGATTTGCTTGGTCTTATATTTGCTCATTTTTCTGTTTGAGGTTGTCTTTTTAAATTGATATCCTGTAGTTCTTTAGTCTGTTTGCTAATATCTTTTCTGGTATAAGTTTCAAATTTATTATCCCAGATTCGTGGTTTACATTTGTTTATGTTGTATTTAACCATTCAGAATTTATCAGCACTTTATAAGTTGTGTTTTTTATGTTTAAATTAATCCTTTCCTTTTTTCCCCTAATATTTAAAAACCTTTATTTTTCATGATTTGGTTTTAAACCTACAGAAATTTATTTCCATGTATTTTGTGAGGTAGAAAGCTTATATTTTTCAGTCATGGGTGTACTAGTCATCTATTGCCACTTAACAAACTACCAGAAACTTAGCTACTTAAAACAACCCACATTTACTATCTCACAGTTTCTCTGAGTCAGGAAGCTAGCATGGCTTAACTTGTTTCTTTGTTTCAAGGTTCCTCATGATGCTACGACCAAGACCCTTGTCCTATCTCAAGGATTACCTGGGAAAGATCTGTTTTCAAACTCACATGGTTGTTGACAGATTTCATATTCTTGTGGTTTGTTGGACTCAGGCCCTCAATTCCTTGTTGGCTTTTGGTCATGGTCTGCCCTCTTTTCCTTCCCATATAGGCCTCTTCATAGGGCAATGCAGAACTCAGAAGCTTGCTTCACCAAAGCTCACAAGGGAGTGTATTAACAGGACAGAAGTTACAATCTTATGTAACACAGAAATGGCATCTAATCACCTTAGCCATATTCTATTAGAATTAAGTCACAGGTCCCACCCACACCGAAGAGGGAGAGCATTGCATGAAAGGGTAAATAATAGGATCAGTGGTCATGGGAGCCCATCCTTGAGTTTGTTCGCCACAATAGGAAAAGCCAGCTGTCTATTCACAATATATTATGTAGTTAATATTTCCCCACTGATATGTAATAATATCTCTGTCATATAATTTGATTTACTTTTCAACTATGTTACTCACAAGCTAAGAATGTAACTATTTCTCCAGAAATTAGCAGAGTGCCTGGCACATAGTAGGCACTTAATACATGTTCATGGAATGTATAAGTAGAGGACTTTCAAAGGGGAGAATGTCCTATCTGATTGGAGATTGGGGCTGTAATTATTAGGAAATCAAAAAAGATAATTTTTTTTCCAGTTTGCCACATGGTTTCTCTGATTGTTTTCCCCACTGATTAGTTATTGATTAGTTATTAGAGCATATCCTAAAATGAGACTGATCCTTCACTACTACCAAATATTAACTTTCAATGAACCTATTCCACTTAATTTATATCTGGTATATCATATTTATTCCCACTTCCTGGTCTTTGTTTCATCTCACTTAAGAGATCCATCCTCTTTCTTCTGGTCATTTAAATATTATAGCTCTTTCAGAACTTCATTTATTTTTCACATCTTTAGAAGCCCATCTTATTTAATCTAGTTGCCTATGATCTTTCACTACTTTGAATTACTGCACCAACTAAAATGCTTAATACTGAGGAGGATTTTCTCATATCTTGGCCTTTGATAGCCTCTATTATATCTTATACTTTCCATGTGCATTATCAATCAGGTATGTTTGCCTTTCTAACTAAGGTAATTTAAAATACTTAGACTGAAAAAATTTTAGAGTTGAAAAGAAATTTAGGTTTCATGATGTCCAGTTTATACATAAGGAAACTGAGCCTGAAAGAAGTGAAATGATTTTCTCGAGGCCATATAGCTAGGGAGTGGCAGGGTTCAGGCTTGACCAATAATGTGTTAAATTGTATGCCATGTTTCTTTTCCTGTTGGAATATTCTTCAGTTTTTTGCTTTTGTTATGTTGGTATTGGGTTGGAAACTGTAACAAAGAAACCAGGAATGTAGTGTCAAATTGAAATGTAAACTGAATGTTGCATCTTAAACCTGGCAGGGGATGGATGAGTCCCTAAATTGAGCTAGGTTTATGCTGTAACTCTGCTCTAGGAATGAGAAGGGAAGGCTTACAAGGTTTCCGTCATTGAAAAAAGCCACACATCTCAAAGGAATATGAAGAAAAATTGGTAGGCAGTGGAAAGGTGCAGATGCTCATAGATTGGTGGATTTGATGCAGAAAGGATAAGGGTGCTTCTGATTGCTATAGTAATCTTGTGCATAGAGTTCCGAGAGAGCCAAGCATGAGAGGGCTCAAGCAAGCTTCACTGTCCGAACAACTGCCTTGGTCTGACCCGGAGCTCCTTTTGTGGTTTTGGTAAGCATTCTGCTCATACTAGGGTTAGCTGGGCGTGTCAGGAGTGTGAAGAGAATGGAAAGCCAGCATCACTTCCTCATTTGTTTATCTCTGTCTTCAGGTTTATTACAGCTTTACATTGACCAATTGCCATGTGTCTTACCTCCTAGTCACATTATCCTTCCAATTTCATGAATGATTCTTTAAAAAGTAACACTGAAAAAGAGTTTGTGTTTCTTTGTATACTGCAGTAGGATGTGTGTTTTAAAATACGGATATATTTAGTGGAAAAATGCAGTCCTAGAATTATGACATAGTCTAACTGATTAAAACATATTCCATGACTGACAATAAAATGAAAATATATCGTTTCTGTCCTCAATGTAATATTTTAAAAAGTGTCATCAAATCTATTTTAATACTATATTATTTTTAAAATGAACATACAAGTTTAAAATGTCTTATATCCCATGACAGTATGAAACACGCTAGGAGAGAATCTGTATTTCTCAGGATTTAGTAACTCTGCATATTCAGTAACAGCAATTGACTTAAGCCACTACAAGGTAAAGGTAAGACATTTATTTGGGTGGGAATATGTTATTTACATTTGTAGGATTTATAAATCAGTGAACTCTCTTTAGGTATGTTCTCCCTAACTTTGAAAATAGCTCCATTAGGGGCCGGCCCGGTGGCGCACTGCTACAGTGCGCTGCTTGGGAAGCGCGGCAGCGCTCCCCCACCGAGGGTTCGGATCCCACATACAGACCGGTTCCCGCTCACTGGCTGAACAAGGGGCGGGCGCAGCACCGAGGGTTGCGATCCTATTGCCGGTCCCGGTCCGGTACGGGCGCGACACTGAGGGTTGCGATCCGTTGCCAGTCACAAAAAAAGACAAAAAAGGAAAAAAAAAAAAAAAAAGAAAATAGCTCCATTAAAGTTTTTATAATGAACTCATAATTTAAATTTTCTTCTAGTCCACACAGAAAAGTTTTTAATAGGTGTTATAATTTGTTTAAAACATTCAGATTTTGGAGTGGATATACAGAAGCTTGAAGAGAAAAACACTAGTTCTGAGTGAGGAGGTAATACTTCAATAGGGCCACAGCACTACAAAGGGATCCCCAACCCCCTTTAAAGGGCCATTTCACACCAATAGCACATAATTAGGTGAATTAGAGAGGTCTGATAATAAACATTTCTGCTTTTAATTATCTTTGGAAAGACCTGTCCAGACGATCATCGCCAAGCACAGGGACTTCAGACAGAGCCTGTGAACAGTGCCTGCTGCTGTGAATAGCAGGAATGCTTCACTGAACTCATCTAGCCCTCTTTATTATATGTTAAATACTTATGAGGAAAATAGAAAAAGACTATACATAGCCTAATGTTCTGGCAGTGTGTAACCCTGGGGCACCTTCTCTTATTCAGAAAACACTCCAAGAATCAGTGAAGGATGAATAAATGAGGGCACTAAGAAACAGAGCAAAGGTGACAAATGAATAAAAGTTGCTACAGGCTTTAACCTTAAAGTACTGAAGAAAAAAATTCTGCTGAGCTTTGGTTGCAATATATGTGACACAAGCCTGAAGTTAAAAAAAAAAAAAAAAAATCCCTAAGGGACCAGAAATATGGAAAGGGCAGATTAGAGGTCCCATCTTTTCCTTCCTTCAGAGTGAAGAAGGGGCCTATTTCTTTGTTAACTCCACAGTGTCTAGTACTGGTATTTGTGATACAGCCCTTGACTGACAATTAAAACATGTTACAAGGGAATGTGCACAAGTGTAAATGCACATTCTCCTGGTTAGAAAGGTATTCTCAAGAGCTAATTTTGATTCTGGTTTGGGTCAAATGCCGACTCCTGATTTTCTTTTCTGGAGTTAACCAAGGAGTTTTAGGCTCAGCCTCATCTGGAGCCATACCTGTAGAACCATTCATAGATGTTTTAAAATGGGTAACATAATGGAATGGAGATAAAGAGATATATATTTAAGCAGAGAAAGATATCCAGAATGAAATTTGTGCTTGGCCTGTCTTTTGCTCTCCTCTGTTTTTCCTTGTCTTTTCCTGTCTCTCTCAGCACTCTTCCTGTACATCCTTCAAACCCGACCTCCAATATTCTTATACTGACTTCTAAGTTTGCAAATGCCACATTTCACTCTTTTCAGACCTATCTTCTCACAGCAGTTCTAAGTCCCACTTGTTTTCCTCTTCCACTTTCCAAACTTGCCTTCGTGAAAAGGAGGACTACAATTTTTTCACCTAGCTCCATCTGTCTTCTGCATTCCTCTTGCTAAGCCAAACTCACCAACTAATGGCTGTTAAACTGTAATTCCAGTCTTGCTGTCCCTGCATCTTGTCCTATGATTACCACAGCTTCGGTTTTCTTATGCCTTTCATGAATTTGGTCAATGAACAATTCTAAGATCAAAACTGAACTACAACCTTTCTCAATCCACCCTATGGAATGTTTAATGTTCTTGCTTTTCCCAGAACAGTCATCTTGAGCTGTTCTCAAGTCATGAAGATTCAATAAGGGCTTGAGCTAGTGGGTTTTAATTAGTTTCTCTCCTTTGCCATCTGTCTTGATCCTACTTGCCTCAGGATACAGTTCTTTACTCAGTATTGTTATTTGATGAATCAATATAGGTCGTAGTTTAATGATTAACAATAGATGAATGCACTGTCTCACTGAAGAAACACAAATACATGTCAATAGATGCCTACTAGAAACATAAACTTTTAGTCCAAAATAGAGTGTGGGAATCTCAAATAGTTTAGCAGACTAAAAAGTGGAGGTAATTGAAGGCAAGGAATGGTCCATATTCAATAGTCACTTATGTCACCACTGACTGGGGTCCTGCACACATATGCATTTATTCTAGTCTATCATCTATTTTAGTATGCAATGGAAGGTTCCTTCTAAGGAAGTACAGCATCAAAACAAACAAACAAAAGCAGAGAAAAAGAAGCCATCCCTTCGTCTAAGCACCCTTGCTTCTCATTCCCAACTCTGAGATATCTGTAGTATCTCCTTTTCCTCAAGGGAATATTATCACATATGTAAGATTTAAAATCCCTTACAATAGATTTCTATTTGTATTTAAGACAAAGTTGACTTCAGGACTCACAGTCAAGTATATTTATGAGGTACATGCATTTAGAGTCCAATTCATCATACCTTAAAATAAGCTACTATAAAATATACTGCATATTTGGGCATATTTTAAAACAATGAACTCATTAAGAATAGGAAAGTTGTTTCTGTTCGATTTTATTACTTACTTCATTAAGGTTCTATTTCTTTTTATTTCAGCTTTTAAAATTACCTTTAATGTAACTGCAGGGGAATTTCAAATCTTTAGTGCATGTAATTTCCCTGCTCCAGCCAATATTTAATAGCATGTTCTATTAAGTTGCTTTATGGCACATGGTATAGTTTTTAAAATCTAAAAGAATATTTTTAAATCAAAGTTTAAAAGTAAATAGTTTGCAAACAATTATAAACAAATTGTGAAAAATCTCCTGGGCTGGAAAGCTGCTTAAAATACAATTTTAAGTTAATACTTCCACAAGTAAGGTTCTAATTCCACTAGTCTATTCTGATGACACATAGCAATGTGAATTTACTCTTTTATCAGTTCAGAGATGAACCAATCTCTTGACAGACAACAAATTCTCAATTAGAAATGCAAATTGCTATCATTGCTATTGCCAGTGGGATGTGTAAATATCTGTATCCATCCACTACATTAAGTGGTTTGAAAACATTGCTTGTTGTTACCCTTTAAAATATCTTCAGTAACTAGTTCTTTGATTGAATTAGAACACTTCTTTTCAATGTAATTGTTTTTCGATTGAATTACATTTTTTCTCACTAAGAAATTTGGGTATGTGATGGGCCTTTAATGGCCAGAATACATTCAGTGTTCACTTTTAGCCTGTGATCAAACTAATGCCAGTGATAAAATACTGATTTATAATTTAAACCTCTCTTGAGGGAGGCAAATGTCAGTTCCTACCTAGGCTTATTTTAACACCATCTCTGCTCTTTACATACAATTCAGAAAGAAAAATACCTTTATTTTTCAGATAGGGAAAGACGAGAAATCAAATACTGCATAGCAATTGGCCTTGTATAGATTCTATTTCAAAAGATATTTCGATACTAGGATGAATTTTCTTCTGGTGGAAAATTTAATTACATTATTCATCAAATTATCTATCAGATAAATGATAAAATTAATAATTTTTACCATGATTTATTTTTTTTTTTAAAAATTCATATTATATCAAGATAACGAGAAAAAAAATTGCTGCTATTTTGCAAAATCACTCAAAGAATGGTGAAATTAACTAAATCTGTGCCAAAATTAGACTGTACAGATATATAACATTTGAAGAGAACTCCAAGAATTTTAATCTCTTGAACATATTTTTTCTCAGATTTATTGAAAAAAAGTGTGAAAACGTAAACAGTGATGCGTTTTATTGTAGCCAGGTTTTATTTAAAATAAACTTTGCAACATATAAAGATATATAATTTTCAGTAATTTCTGAGTTATAATTATATGCTTTTTTCATAAAGAACATATGCAATATCAGGAAAGAACCAATTTTTAGTAACATATTATCCTGAAAAATAATTATTTAATATTTTATTTCAAAGAAACAAGAATAAAGAGAAAAGGAAAATTTTATTTCAGAAGTGTTGGCTTTACTGACTCAAAAATATTGTTTTATGAAATGTTTCACCAGTTAGAATTCATTGTGAACTAGGAGCAAATACTACATAATATGTTTGTTAATTATAAATCTTGATTTTTAATCTCCAAATTTTTCAAATTGAAGATTTATTTTGTAATTAGACACACCAAGATCCATGGGGAGGGGAGATAAGATGGGGAAGAAACTTTATGGAAAACCTTCTAAACTGGTGGCAATTTTAAAATTAGGTTAATGCTGTCTATCTAAATCCACAGGGAATTATATTTTTTATGCTACAAATATTTCAAAACACTTTTATTACTGTGAGCCAGGCTACATTAGGGTAGTTACACAAGGCTCTAAGAGGGGAGGAAAACCCTTTAAAATCTTAAACCATTGTGGAATATTTGTATGATAAAATTAATCCAAATTCTTTAGTTACTTAAAATAGAATATGCAAATAAATATTATTGGCCACAAAACTCATGATTTTTTTCTGGTGGAAAACTTAATCATATTGTTCATCAAATTATCTATCAGATAAATGATAAAATTCATAATTTTTACCACAGTTTATTTTAAAAAACATTTTTCATAACATACTGTACTCAGAAGGATTTGGTTGCAGATGGAATATTTGTAGCATAAAAAATCACAATTCCCTGTAGATTTACATAGACATTCCTGCATTTCTCTCTATTTCTACTACTACTACTACATAGCTGGTTTTCCTATACTCAGTCTAATGGAAACTCTTTTAAATCTGTTGCTTTAACTATTTGATTAATAACCATCTCTACCTTTAAGCTACAAGTTCAATGAAGGCAGAGACCAAATATATTTTTGCTTAACATTGTATCTCAAGTGTCTGACACATGGTAGGCTTGTAACAAATATTTGTATTGATAAATGAAAACAAAATGCAAAACAAATAAACTAGAAAGATACAGCACAAAACATTCATAATGTGTTTGTTATTTTTATTTTTCTCCCCCTAGGATGATGTCTATGTATTTTACTTACATATACTTTTCTGAATCTTAAAAAAAATAGTGGTATTTTATTACTTTTATAACTATTAAAAATAAAAGTTTATCTTATAAATTAATTGGGTTTTCTTTAACAATTTATTATTGATTTACTGTTCATGAATATTCTCTTGATATCCATTGGTACTTTTATCTTATTTCACGCCTTGGGGAAAATAAATCAATACATTTATGGCAAATTATGGCTAGCAGTGCCATCCCTTTCATTTGTCTTAAAATTAGCTACATTAGTCTTCATAACAAGAGCCTCTAACCATCCTTCTTTGGGGGAAGCTAAAACAGATCAAAGGTTAATACCATCACAAAATAGTCTAGATGCAATCATTGCTAGATCTTGATATGACTTAATAACCCAAAGCAATCATCTTATAAATAAATATAGTTTGGCTTAATTTTCTCAGCTACCTTTCTTTTGATGTTAAAATCAAATTACATAAATTAATTTGATGTTCTGTTTTAATATGCATAATTTGTCACTTAAAAAAATATTTGGCTAAATCATGTTTTCTACATTATGACCACCTTTATAGGCTGAATTAAAAAATGTGCCACATCAAACATGGAGGCAGCCTGGCTCCGACGAAACAGTAATGAATGTTTTGCAACAAACCTGTACATAATTGCAAATATAGAACTGTCAAGAATACTGACACTTCGACTCACATTCATACCCTGGTCTATTATACGTAACTATATTAAATTGCTCCAAACTTTTGCTAATTATTCTCACAATAAACTGTTCATGTTAAAATTTCAAAAATATATTCGGTTTTGATTGTTTGGTCACTTGTGCCGCACAGCTTTGAATCCCACACACCTTGATGAGAAGTTACATTTTTTCACTACCCAAAGAGATACAGGGACGGCTTGTACTTTCATCTTAATCAGAAATTGTGAGTTTAAAAAAAAAATACACAATTTCTGAACAAAAAAAGAAACTATCACTGATAAAATTTCTTTAAAACATGATCGTAATTTAAACAAAGTGATTTTCTACGACATGTCGTACTGTAACACTGAGATTCATAGTACTCTGTCTCGATCTCCTATTAAAAGTAAGGATAAAAATAATTACCGAATTCCTCTTTATTGCATATGGAGAATTTTTACTTCATCATAATTTCTAAAATAATTAGTCCATGTCTTCCTTAAAGAGTTTCTCTGGAGGGGTTTGAATTTAGCTGCATCATAAGTAGCCAACTGGAGGATTTATTTGTCTCTAGAGGATTAAGCCAGTAAATGTACCCAGGATTATCAGCAGGGACAGTTTCCATATGGAAATTCCATCTGCAACAAAATCCTTCTGAGCACAATATCAATGGTAACAGCAAAGCAGGTTTCACTCCAGAGAAGTTTACCTTCATTGCACTTGAACATTTAGACAGTGTCTTTTGTTTGTTCATTTTGTTTTATGAAAAGAGTTGTTCTACTTTTTACTTGTTTGTTGCTTTCAAATAGATAGATATAAGGTATTCAAAACAATTTTTCCTACCTGATTACTTTTAACAATTTTAAGTTCTAATTGCACATATAAAGATTTATAATTTTGGAAAATTTTCTGTTACATTTTAGAAAGTTTTAATATCGGAAAGACATTACAGTGATTTTTTTTCTTGAGATATTAGTTCTTTAGAAAATCAGGGAAAATATTAGATCCTAACAGAAATGTCAGATTTTCTTTCTATTCAGTGATTTATACATGCAGAAAATTTAAATCACCCCCAAGCATTTATACATTTTAAATAGCTTTACTTATATTGTTAATCTTACATGCACCAGTTCATATTTAAAATATCAAAAACATTTAGAAAGGATGTAAATTATTCTAAAATGTTCTCATTCCCACAAACTGCAAAGCAACTTCATATAATAGTTTTATGTATAATGAATTATTTCTTGTATTGTTTTCATGTATATTGATCATCCTAATTTAAAAAGCTCACATTTATACTAACATTATTTTGAAGTGGAAGAAAAAAAGTCTAGTATAAGATACAGGTGAAGAAAGCAAAGTTTTAAAATCAAAGTAGAAAAGTAGTTCTGATTACCTTAATGTGGAGGTAGATGGTGGTGACGATGATGAACTTGAGTAGTACTCTTGTTCTCGACCTACATAACCACAGTCTGCTTCCTTGGGAGAAGGTAAAAGGCAAGAGAATAAGAACACAGAGAAAGAAATAATAAGGGGAGGCAAAAATATTACCACAATGATATACACATACTTTGGGGTTAAGGCAAACAGAAGTAAAGTCAGCAAAAGTTTTAGAATTTGTCTCTTTATCCTTCCTCATCCTCTGGCACTGGAGGAGAGAAGCTACAGGAGGGATATTTAAAAATTCCAGAAGAGCTATTCATTTCTGGTTCTTAAACATGGATTAATATGTTTAAAAAAAGCTATAATTATCAAAATTAACAATTCAAATATCCATAAAACATGCATTAAGCAAGTATCTTACGTGCTGTCCCGAAAAACTTTGGTTTTTTTTTTTTCAGTTTTCCCCATAATAAACCACTTTAAATGGTTCTTCTAGTGGAACAAGAAAGTATCCTTGATCCTACTCAAAAAGCGTGGAAAGTTTATAATCAAAAGGATAAATATTCTGAGTTGCATGAAGATTCATTGTGGGAAAAAAATATAGTGAGATTTTAAAAAATACACAGATCAAAGTGTTCTTTACATATGCTCCTTTTTTACATCTGAAAAGTAACATATGTTGGGAAGATACCCTTAAAAGCCACTTTTTAATGTTTATCACCTGGCTTGTGTTTAATTAAATAAAAATCAAATTATCCTTTTTATTTTGAGCTGCAGAACATTAGTGTTGTCTCAGCGGTCTGTGGCCACTTCCTCAGAATGGCACCCTTCTCTTTGATATTTGTGGTGAAGGAAAAAGAATGGGAAATTTTCATAATCTTAAATGATGATTGAAATAGTAAATGAATAAAGTTCCCTATGAGTCACCCGAAAAATAAAGTTTGATACTTTCTTGAACAAATATCAGGAACAAACTGGGGCAATCAAGACTAGCTACATAATTTGTGGAACCCAGTGCAAAATGAAAACGTGGGGCTTCTTGTTAAAAAGTTATTAAGAGTTTCAACACAGCAATGGCACAGCAATAAGGTAAGCTCAAGATCCTTCAAGTGGCATGTCCATGAAGCCAGTCCTGGAGGAGAAAAATAGTCTTAACAAAATCTACTTTTTTAACCTTTTATTTTTAAATAATTATAGATTCTTAGTAAGTTGCAGAGATAACACAGAGAGGTCCCATGTATTCTTCACTCAGTTTCTCCAATGGTTACATGTTATCGAATTTAGTACACCATCAAACCTGGGAAATTGACATTGGTACAAAGGGTGTGTATAATTCTATGTCACTTCCTCACATCTGTAGATTCAAGTGACCACCAATGCAATCGAGATACAGAACTATTCCATTGCCACAAACATCTTTCTTTAGAGTCACACCCTTCCTCCTCACTCACCACTATCTCTAACCCCTGGCAACCTCTAATTTGTTCTCCACCTTCAATAATTTTATTATTCCAAAAATGTTACATGCATGGAATCATATTGCCTTAGTCAGTTTGGGCTGTTCTAAAAAATTACCTTAGACTGGGTGACTTAAACAACAAACATTTATTTCTTACAGTTCTGGAGGCTGGAAGCCTAAGATCAGGGATCAGTATTGTTGAGTTCTGAAGAGGGTTCTCTCTAACTAGGAAGATATCAAGATAGAGAGATAGAAAGATAACAAGTCTCTTTCTCTTTCAATAAGGGAACTAAGCCTGTCATGAGGGCTCAACCCTCATGAACTAAGTACCTCTCAAAGGCTCCACCTCTAAATACCATCACATTAGATTTAGGTTTTCAACATATGAATTGGCTCAGGGGCGGGTGTGGGGAAGAGCACAAACATTCAGTTCATAGCACATATAGTATGTAATCTTTTGAAATTTGCTTTTTTCACTTGTAGCAATTCCCAGGAGATTCATCCAAGATTTTGCATATATCAATAGTTCATTCATTTTTGTTGCTCATACTATTCCATGGTATGGATATGCTACTGTTTAACAGTGCACTCATGGAAGAACATCTGAACTTTTCCAATTTTGGGGCCATTATAAATGAAGCTGCTATGAACAGGGTTTTGTGTAGACTTTAGTTATCATTTCTCTAGGATAAATTTCCAAGAGTAAGGTGGCTGGTTCATATGCTAACTTCATGTTTAGTTGCATAAGAAAGTACCAAACAATTTTCTGCAGTGACTGTACCATTTTACATTCCCATCAGTCATATATGAAAGATCCAGTTTATCTGCATGCAAGCCAGCATTTGGCTTAAGGTCAATTTTGAGGTGGAGTAAGAGAACAGGGCATCCTGCATTTGGTAAATTAGTTGAGTTGATTAAATGTGGTGTCCAGAACACTGAAACATAAGGAATCAGTTAAGAAAGGCTGGGGGCAGGGGAAGTTTTGTAAAGTAGAAAAGGTCAGGAAGATAAGGAAAGGTCTCTAATGCATTTTACCAAAAAGTATTCTACAATTTCAGCTGGAGTTTATAGGCCTATTCACCCATACTGTGTCTTTTAAACAGAGGTAAGTGAAAGGCACAAGGTTCCTCATGGCTCCTGCATCATGAAATAAATTATTTAATATCATTTTTACATTCAGTATTTTTGTTGTAAAAAAAAGGTATTGTTTTTACTCATAGCTAATAATAATTGTCACTCATTTGAATTGTCTGGCATGGAAATCTGGGAATTAACATTTGATTATCCAACTGCACACCAAATCCTCTCAGTTCCACTTCCATCATGCCTAGGTAATCACGGGTCAGTTACCATTGCCACAGCCTCTTAATTCTTCTGGCCTCCAGACTCTGAAGACTATTTGTTCAACTCACACTTTTACCAGAATTAACTTCCTTTTGCATAGAACAGTTTCTGTAATTTCTGTGTTCAAAAATATTTACTGGTTCCTGAATACAGAATCTGAACTCCATTACATGGAGTTTAAAGTCTAATCTTGAAACTACTTTTTTAAAATTCTCACTCCTCTCACTCTTTTTCTAACATGACTTTTTGAAAACATTACTTGTAGATGACCAAACACTCTATAAACTTATGCTTTAGTTTTTGCTGTTCTTTCTTTCTCCTGCTCTCTTGCACTGAGATCTTGCTTTTCCTTCAAGGATTTCTTCAATTGTACTCTCTGCAATGAAAGCTTCAGGCAAAATTAATAACCCCTTTCTCAGGCATTTTTTGATAATTCATTTATAGTACCTACTATACCACGTAATTATAAAATTGCTAGTAATCTATATATGCATGTTGTTCCCTCAATAGATTATAAATTAATTGAGAGGAAAGACTGTCTTATTCATTTCCATGCCCCCCTCCCCCCACCAACACACACACTAGTAGCAAAATGCCTGGAACACAAATTCAGTAAATGGACTGAATTGAATTGTACCAAAGAGTTAGAAAATATTATTGTGCTGTAATTCTAAGATTACTAAAAGAAACATAAAATACTATTGCAGGAATAATAAAAGCCAATAAAATATGATATTTTATGCTTATAAAGCATAAAAATAAAAGCATAAAAATTAGAAAAAATGATGTGAAAATGTCTCCTACAAATTAGATTAATCTGATAATTGGCTCTCCACTTCCTCCTACTTAATTAGACATACTAACAGATTTAATATGTATAAATTAATAAATTAAGAATTTAAAAAATTTCTAAGATACATTCATGAGAAAAATTTCGGTACTGTACATTTTTAGTTATTTTTAGAACTTACTGACATTTCTGGATAGTCAAATGTTTCTTTTGAAAGCTTGAATTATCCAATTTTCCTTTAATTAATTCATCAGTTAACTGCATTCATGCAACACATTTCTATTGAGGATCTTTAATATGCCAAAACTTGCTATGTGCTAGAGATACAAAGTAAATAAAAACACCTTTCTCAAGAAGTTTAAAATGAGATTGGGGAAACAGACTCTTAGAAACATGTGCAAATAACTATGAAATGAAACAATGCACACTAAGGCTGGGAAACAGGAAGCTTTGAAATAGTTCCATGGAGAGAATGATACTGTATTCTAACTCAGTCTTAAAGGATGAAAAAGATTTCTAGGGACAAATGAGAACATTATAGCAGAAGGAAGACCACAATAAAAAGCATGGCATTGTATCAGTAACTGATCTAGAGCTAGAGTATAATAAAGTGCATACTGGTCTTTGACGTGAAGATGTAGCTAGAAAGGAAGAATTATTGTTGTGAATATGCAGCCTCATATGTCACATTTTCCATATATTTTGGGAATTAGAATGATTTCTTTATATTCACTGATAGCCTAGTTATTCTTACAAACCTTTTTTTTGTTTTTCTACCATTAATTACAGTCTTTACTTATTTGTTTATTTGTTTGTTTATTTTAGCTCAACAGCTCAGTGGAAAATAGTAAAGACTAAGGTAACACCATGTATGAATGCTTACTAAGATACTGTTTTATGTGGGGAAGTTTTAAGACAATCCAAGTTTAAGAATAGGAACAATGATGCAAATTTTTCAGTAAGCCAGTTCTTTCTATCCACTGAACTTTTTCACCTGGATTACCCTGGCATACCCAGTTAGGGCACATCGTGCGAGGTTATATGCCAGCACTTTTGAATTTTTAAATCAGTGCAAAGTAATCTCAGGGAAGAATTTCAGTCCCCAGGACATATAGAAAAACAGTTAAGGAAGAAATTCCTTTGTATCTGCGGAATACCATTTACCACAATGAAGAGTCAGTATGGGGAAGCTGGGGCAGCTGGGGCAATTGGGGCAGCCATTCACTAAAACAAGATCTTTCTTTCAGATTTGATGTGTAATTCTTCAAAAGTGAGGACTCAAAAGGACTTGAGCAAATATTTCACAAGTAATGAAATGAAAATGGTCTATACCTAAAATGTTTAGATCTAAAGAAATGCATATCAAAAGAATAAATGCATAGAATTTTTAATTGCTACTTATTGTATTTTGTTCATAATGATAATAACCAAAGAGTATGTACAGGAAATCAAGTGATATCTGTTATAGTTTGTGTAAGAATATACTCACATAGTCTTTCTAGAGGCAAATTTAGCAAAAGTCTTAAAAACGTCTGTTTCTTTTTTACAAACCATTCGATTTTTAGAATATTTTCTGAGAAAATAATCAGAGAAGTGTTTACAGACAAATGTACAAAGATATTTATTGCAGTATTTTTTATAGCATAGAAAATTAGAGACATTGTAAATGTTCAACAACTGGGCATGAGTTAAATAAATGGTGACACATACAGACAATGTTCAACCATTAGAATTGTGTTTCTGTAAGACATTTGATGTAAAAAAGAAAAAAAGACCCTGAATGGTATAATATTACATGAAAAATAAACAGAAAAGCCAACTTTAAATGTTGAATGGTCAAATTACAAAAAGATTACTGGATAGATCCTGGATGTCTTATTGCACTTTATTAATTCTCTGAGTTATTTAGATATTTTACAGTTAATATGCATTGTTTTGGTAAATAGTAAAAATGCTATTACTAGCTAGAAAATTAATTTATTGGTTTTGCTGGCATTTCATTTGCCAAATTATATGCTAGGAAAAATCTATATGTTGTTGGGGAATCTTGATAAAGTATCTTATGTGACCACTTAATAAGGTCTTCATCCCCAGTTGAAATAACTAACTACAGTGGAAGATACCAGGGTGCTTCAAAAAGCTCATGGAAAAACAGAATTAAAAGATAATACTAATTTTTCCATAAACCTTTTGAAGACCCCTCATATTCTCTACAGATCTCTTTTATTGGATGAGAATCCACATGCAGGTGAAATTCAACAATGTACTTTTTAAACTAATATGCATAGATTGAATTCTGCTTACTTTTCATCCTTTTATCAGGTTATGAAAATAAAAGGAAACCTATAACTTGGCAGCTTCCCCATAAGAGGAAAATGCTTAGCAGCTAAATACATGTTTAAAGTAAGCACCATTATTTCCATTGTTACTATCATCAAGATAATAAAATAAAACAAAACAACGAAAAAAGTTCTTCTGCCTTGAAATCTACAAGACTGACTTAATTCTCAACTTACTGTAGTTGAAGTCTCAGAATTTCTCTATTTTAAACCAAAGTGAAGAAACAAGAATATTGGCCTAATACGATGGAAAGAAAGGACAAATTTCCTATTTGATTTAGATTTTACCAAATTCCTTTTGAGACATTGCCACACTTTTCTCTTGGTATTTAATGGCTTGACATTCAACTATGTGGGAGATTTTTAATGAGAACATGAAAAAAATATATACAACAGTGCTATGGTATGAATGTGTGTGTCCTCCCCAAAATTTACATGTTGAAACTTAATCCCCAATGCAATAGCATTAAGAGGTGGGGACTGTGGGCAGTGATTAAGTCATGAGGACTCTGCCCTCATGAATGGGATTAGTGACCTTTATAAAAAAGACTTGAGGGAGTTTGAGGTCCCTTTCACCATATGAGGATGTAGCCAGAGGCACCATCTATGATGCAGAGAGCAGCACTCACCAGACCCAGAATCTGCCGGTGCCTTAGTCTTGGACTTTCTAGTCTCTGACTGTGAGAAATATATTTTTATTACTTATAAATTACCATGTCTAAGTATTTTGTTATAGCAGCCTGAATGAATTAAGACTCAGTAGCAAAATTTTACTTAGAAAAATTTTCTTAGATTTGATTTAGCTAAAAATCCCTTTGTTATTTATAAGAAGACAAATGAGTATGAGGGATATATGCCAGATACCAAGAAAGAACTTCATCATCGATTTCATAACTTCCAGAAGGGGGCTCTGTCAATGATATAGAAATGAAAATTAAAATAAGTGTAGAGTACTAAAAGAAATTTAGTTGAAAATTTATAAAAATCTATTGCAAGCTAGCTGATCTATTCTGAGAAATATATATTGTTTGGTTTGTTCATTCGGTTTTGTTTGTTTATGTCTTCCCAGACAACAAAAACCCAGATCTGTTGTTCTCCGTTGCTTGAGATCAGACTCTTCTAAGCAGATTAAATCACTTCTGATGGGGTTTGGATGTGCTGTCCCCTCCAAAACTCATGTGGAAATTTGGTCTCCAATGTGGCAGTGTTGGAAACTGATTGAGTCGTGGGGGCGGATCCCTCATGAATGGATTAATGCTCTCCCTGGGGGAAGGGGGAGTAGTGAGTGAGATCTCACTCTGTTAGTTCCCGCAAGAGCTTGTTGCTTAAAAAAGACCCTGGCACCTTCTCTCTCTCTCCCTTGCTTCTCTCTCTTGCTTCCTCTCACCATGTGATCTGCTTGTATCTGCCGGCTACCTGCCACTTTCTGCCATGAGTAGAAGCAGCCTGAGGCCCATGCCAGATGCAGCTGTCCCAGAATCGTAAACCAAATAAACCTCTTTTCCTTATAAATTACCCAGTCTCAGGTATTTCTGTTATAGCAACACAAAACAGACTAAAACAACCTCTAAGGTAATTAAAGAAAAATTATTTATAATGAAGTAAATCAAGACCATTCACATCAGAATTAAAAAACAACATGTTGGACATTAGGTAAAAAGGAGAGATAATATATGGAGTCCAGTAAAATGATGGGCAGACCTCCAATGACATTAATTTCAAAATACTTAATATGGTCCTTTCCAAGTATATATAAGCAGATGGTTAAACTAGCTATGTACTTTCATTGCCTCTCCTTTAGTGATGCAGAACTCTCAAGGCAAGCTTCCAAATGTTGTTGGCTCTTTGCCCATTCAGTGTGAAATTGGAAGCAAAACACATCAAATACATTCACATATTTCTATCATCCATCCTCCATGGTCCCGTGAATCAATTGTTATTTAAAATTACACTTTGAATATAAAAATTCTTTGAATAACAAGCAATATTTCATTATTTTCAACTAATATGATCTCATTCTTTTTATCATTAATTTTACAATTACTACTAATTGTTGTACTTTAGGTTCTTGGGAATCCAGTGAAACAATGTTCTTTATAAAGATAGTTTAAGGTGTTTTTCTTTTGTTTGGTTTGGTTTTTTATGTGTGTGTATGTGTATGTTTTAACTTAGTTCTACACTTTTAAGTGATTTCTCTGAAGAAAAGCATTGAGTGTTGTAAGGAACACATAAATTAGAATTTGTGATTATCTGATTTATTGTTTTAATTAACAATGTAATGAAAGATAAAATAACTAAAACTGAAAACTCTCTACTGGACTTCAGAGCTGATACCTGCATTACTCAGAAAAAGTAGGAAAATTATTATGTATGCACATTTAATTATAAACAGGAGACAGAGCTAATTCACAAAATTTTAAAACATAAGCCTAGATTTCGTATTTTAATTTTTACCATTCCAAAAGGTGGTACTTGTAGGTACTTTTTTGGTATACCAAATGAACCTATCTTTGGTTATTTTTCACATTGCACAAAGTCCATGGTTTTGCTGTTATAATGTAATTTCTCACAAAACAAACACTAATAACAAATATTGCAAGGCAATTTAAATACTATTGGTTGTATAATAATATTTGGAATAATTAGATTGTAAAATATTCTCTTTTAAAACACCCCTTTCTCTCTGTTAGTGTCAAAAATATAGAATAAATTTTAATTTTTAAAATTCTCATAATTTCCTGTAACACCTTGAAATCACTTGTGATATTACAATGCTATTATACCAGAGGGCCCTGGTGTAAAACAAAACAAAACAAACAAACATACAAACATACAAATAAAACCAACCAAATATATGCGTGGAAATACAGTGTTTTCACAGCTTTAATTGCTGGGGCAGTCATGCTTGATGTAACACGTAAGTGTTGTTTAAGTATTTCTTCTATTTTTGCCATTGTTGGGAAGTGGGTAAAGTATAGATGAAATAAGCACGTTAGTATATTGATAATCACTGATTCTGAGTGATGGTACACAGGTGTTCATTTTGCTATTTTGTTAACTTTTTATACATTAGAAATTTTCCTTAATAAAAGTTTTAAAAATTAGAAAACAAAACAAAAATACCATAATGTGAAAAGGCAAGCCACAGGATAGATGAAGGTTATTGCAATACAGATCAATAAAACAAGATTAGTATGCAGACTATATGAAGAACTGCCAGAAATCAACAAGGAAAAAATGATCCACTATGTATATGAAAAGCAGCTCCAACCATTCTCAGTGATTGAAGAAATTCATATTAAGACCATAGTGACATGTCATGTAAAATACAGATGATCGGCAAACTACCAAGCAGTCTGACAATATTAAGTACTGGAGATTATGAGGATCAAAGGAAATCCTTTAAAAAAAAACAATCTGTTAAGATCTTGTTCGTTGAACATACTCACACCTTTTGACCTAGTAATCTCACTCTTCGATGTTTAATCAGGAGAAACACTAGTTTTGGGGTGCCAGCAGACAAGTACATGATGTCATTGCAGTAATGTCCACAATAGCCAAAGGACGAGAACAGCACAAATGTTCAACAACCAAAGAAAATATAATTGAATTAAAGATTGCTCACGCAGTGTGATATTGTACATCAGAAAATAAAATATTCCTGCATATAACACCAGGAAGAATTTTGGAAACATGATGTTAGGTAAAAAAAAAAAGATGCAGTCTGCTTACCATGTGACAAGGATTTTACAGAACTTGCCAAAATAAACATTATTTAAGCCTACATACATTTGTGAAAAAAATTATAATAAAAACAGCAAAGGATTGAAAACACAAGATTTAGGATAGCGGGTCTCTCTAGTAGGCTTATATTTATATTACTGTGTTATAACTAACATATATATTATACTTCAGTTTTGTATCGAATATCTTTAAGAAAGATAACAGCAATAAAAAAAGAAAGAAAGAAAAATCATCTACCTCATTGTCCCTCCTCTTCACAGTTTCTGAATAGAAATTTCTACCTGATGTGCCAAATACAATGGGTGCTCTGCTATAAAATCAAAAGCACGTATCTACCTTTTCATTTCATCCTTTCTCTGCTCTAAAATATAGTGCCTTCCTATGTTCTAAGATGTTATTTTTAAATTTGGGTTGATGGGCTGCATAGAATTACCTATTACATCAATATCTTCTGACCCTAGGGTCCAGAAAGTGCATTTTTAACAAAGCACCCTAGGTGATTTTGATGCTGAATAAGACTGGGAATAGAACCCAGCTAAACATGTGTTGCCTGGATTCCTTTCTGGTACATTAGTATAACTGCTCCCCTCCTTTATAGACAGGCCAATGCCAAATGCATCCAAACTCACAAAGCAAAAATGTATAGAAATGATTTGTAATTTTGTTTATACGAGCTTTATTTACATTTACTCTTCTTCATAACTCCCCAAGGTGTAAAACTTATTCTCCCTTTCTTATAAATTATGGGTTTTCCAAGGTATTATATATTTTCATTTTTCTTTACCACAATCAAGGAAAACCATGAAATGGGCACATGGGTTTTGCACACTCACTTTATGAAATGAAGCATGTAGAAATACATTTATCAAACAGAAATATTTTAGTAAACTGCAGAGATTTACTTGACAAATGCAAACAAAAAAAATGACTGCCTTTTTTTTCATCAGTTTTACAGAAGTTGTTTATACATTTGTTGTGGACAAAGCATTGGTTTCTCAGTTCTTCTTACTTTGAAAAAATGCTCGTGGAAGCCAGTCAGCTCTTCTGCTATGACAGAGCAGAAGTCACAGAAGAACTATGGTGACATTTGAAACAAGTGTTTTTAAATTCTTGCTCAATCACATGCTTGATCTTGTTGAGGGCTGAAGTAATGCTCTGAAAATGCTGAGTAGGAAAGCACAATTGCCTGGGTATTCCATACTATCTAGTAAATGGGAGGAACTGGTAAAGAAAGTTTGCTGATCTCATTAAAAACACTTCTTTTACTTTTATCTGTAAAGTAGATAACATTTTGAAGAAAGAAAAATTCCATTCTGTCCTCGAGTGTTTCAGGCTGAGAACAGACGTGACTCACAACTGTATGTGTATTTTGACATATTCTGTATGAAAATGACTTTCTCCTTGTCCAAACTTTAGACAGGCTTCTCTGAGCCTTCTCTGCACCTAGGTCCTATCCTTGGGCCCTATCTTTGAATGGCTAGCCCAGTTTTAGCAAGAATCCTGCTAAGTCAGTTTCTTAAGAATCTCCCCACACATGATATCTGATCACCCTGGCCTGCCTTCAGCCGACCTTTTGTCAGTTTAGCAAGAATCCCCCTACCCTTGATGTCTCCTCTTAGTAATTTTTCACCCACTGACCCCCTTATTCTGTTCCTTGGCTGTAAATCCCCAGCTGTCTTTACTGTTCTTTACTGTATTTGAAATTGAGCTCCATCTCTCTCTCCTATTACAATAGTCTCGACACCTATTGTAATAGTGTTGAATAAAGTCTTTTTTTTTTTTTTTTGACCAGTAAGGGGATTGCAACCCTCAGCACGGTGTTTTCCGTACCACGCTCAGCCAGTGAGTGCACAGGCCATCCCTATATAGGATCCGAACCCGCGGCCTTGGCGCTACCAGCCCCACACTCTCCCGAGTGAGCCACAGGGTCAGGCCTAAAGTCTTTCTTACTGTTTTAGCAAGTGAGAGAACATTTTGGACCAATTCTAGAAACTGAGAAGGACAGACACAGCTAACTAAAATACAATCTAATCAACAAGTCTGCATTTCTTGAAAATGAAAGAAAAAAGAAACCACTACCACAATAATACTTTGAACTTTCAGAAGGAGAGAACAAAACTATGGTTACTAGAGGTGGGAAAGGGGGAGGGGATGGGGATCAGAGAGAAATTAGGTAATGGAGACAAAGAGTAATTATGTTTTGTAATAATGAATTTGCTAATAATCCTGATTTGGTCAGCACATATTTTACACAAATACTGACAGTCAACTCTGGTTAAGTCTCTAGGGGCTATATTGTATATAGCTCACAGACTCTAAGTTATGAAACTGGGAATATGAGCCTGTGGGGTAAAAAGAAGAGACATATTTGCTGTGGGGATATTGAACTCCAAGTCACAGCTGAAAGACCCTGGGGGTAGAAATTACTCATACATGCTAGTCTGGAGAGGTAAGGATCTATAGGAATGGCAGTGAGAAAGAAAGATGAGTAAGAATGAGAATCTTAATCTAAAGACTTAAGATCTCAAAGTCTCTAGGTTTGCATTTTTAAAAATAAGTATTCCTTTCTGAAAATTAGCATGTCTGTAGAGCACTCTACTTGTTTTCATGATAGTCATTCTTTAAGCATTAAATTGCTAATACTTATATACTTATATATTGTCTGAGTTCTTTAATAAAATAAAAGTTTCATGAGTGTCTCTCTTAGTTTCCCTGGTTCACCACTGTATTTCCAGAGCCTAGAAGCTTGCCTATTACATGACAGACACTCAATAAATATTTATTGAGTTAATGTATTAAATAATACTTAGATGTGTATAACAGGCAACTATTCTTAAAGAGCATTACTTTGGAGTCACTTATGGTTTTTAATTTATATTATGCAGATCCAAAGAAATGTTCATAAGATTGAATTGTTCATTTTTTTTTGCAATTATGCTATGCATCGAGATTTATGAATATTTTAACCTGTTCTTAGTTATATGATAGAAAGTTATTGAAATAATGTTTTCTACTTTTCCTGAGCTGATAGCACATACATAATGATTTCTGTTTCCTTGTTTTTAATGTGGACACAAGGGTGGCTGTGCCAGTGTGGTGCACGGAAGCACCACAAACCAGGAAGCACTAGTCACATATGCCAACTTACATGAGAGTGTGTTTGACAGGGGGGAATGTTGGGCCTTTGATTTGCAGAGGCATACAGTTCTCTTCCCTCCAAAAGATGCTGTTAGAGCTAGAGGTCCTTTCATTTTTCTTAGCTTTTTTAAGTAAATCTTTTATTGAAATATTAGGTACAACTCAAAGATCTAGGAACAAATTAAATGTCTGTTGTAAGAATCATTCACTGTTTGTTGACATGGAGGTGTGACAGTTGAATATCATGAGACCAGCTAATTCAACATTAAGGAGCTGATGGTTAAGAAAGAGAGATGGGCTGAATGAAAGAGAACTTTATTAGAGCAGAGATGTACAGTGTGGTGCCAGACTAGGAGAGAGTGTTGCATGAATCCAAGGGGCTTTTCAAGTTTTATAACTTAGAGAAAAACTGGATTATGACATGGTCAGAAAATTTGGAAGACTACATGTAAAGGAACATGTCAGAATGTAGACAAGGAATGTTGGCATTATTGTGGAAATCAGATTTATTAAATTTGTGTTTCTGATTTTAGTTTTTAAACAATATAATCCTTCCTAATGTAATAGGACTTCTTTCACTAACTTCAGCTGTCACTTTCTTTGATTCTGGTGGTTTATCCAGTAGTCTTAATACGGACTGTGAGACGGTGGTGGTGTTGATGTTGTTGCTGTTTTCCAACCAAGAGTATGAGAGTACTAACCCTGCCAAATGGAATTAAAAACAAGACAAAACACTTTTTGGGAAATTTTAAACATATGAAAAAGTAAGGAGAATAATATAATGAAGCTCTGCATTTACCTATGACCCCTGGTTTTATTTGCATGTTTGTATGTTTATTTGTTTCGTTTTCTTTTACTCCAGGTCCTCCTGGTAAAGTAGCATTGCAGTATAATGAGTGATTTCAAGATGTTACAGGAAATTATGAGAATTTTATAAATTAAAATTCATTCCATATTTTTGACACTAACACAAAAAAGGGTGCTTTAAAAGAAAATAATTTATAATCTAATTATTCCATATATTTTAATACAACCAATGATATTTAAATAGTGCCTTGCAATGCTTGTTACTAGTGTTTGTTTCAACAATTAACTCATGCGCACTCTTGTTTCATGTATACCCACATTGATGTTGTTACTGCCTTTCTTGGATTATTAAACCAATTCCAGACATGACATTATATCACTTCATCCATCAACATTTTTGTATACACCTCAAAAAGATAAGGACTCTTCCAGAAAATATAGCTACAAAACCATAACCAAACTTAAATTTTAAAAAATTTTAAAATATGATTAAAAAAAATCTTTGGTAAATTTTGCATATGTAAATGATAAGGGATGATTCCTCTGAAATTAGTCAATGACTACAGGTTATTAGATATAATTAAAGGAATGGCTGCATTACATGATATTAGGTTTTTTATTTGGACAAATCAAAGAAAGTGGCACTTTGAGGGGGAGATACTGTCTTTTGTAATAAAGCCATGAAAAATGATGTGTATTTTTCTGCAAGGATAATAGGCATATCATTGTGACATTAAAAGAAGCCCATTTTTTTAAGTGATAGGGTTCAGGGATAGCTTGCAATAATGGTCTGTAATTTAATGCGCCAGATTCCTTATAATAATTGGTCCAAAATGTGTTCACAAAATCACACACAGACACTTTTCATCTTAGCAAGGAGACTTCAAAAGTTTTGTATTGCTCAAAAATGTAACATGCACCACCATAGTGTTTGTTTAAAAGGAGATAACGGGCACAGTTTTATGAGGTTTTGTGAACAATTTTCCATGATGACCTTGAAAAAACAGCAGAATCTATGTGAGGTAGACAATTTCTCTTTGATTTATGTGTGCTGAAAGGCATAAACATCCCTCTTAACAGACCCTGTAAGTGAACAAAATGTTCAACTATATTCAAACTTTTTAGAGAAATGTCACATTGAGGAGAAATGACTCCAAAGTAAAATAATTATTGATCTTGTAACATGTTAAATACTACTCTTTTTTTACCGGTATATGTGAATTCTTGAAAATAATTAATTCATTTTTAAAGAGCAGAAGGCACTTTTATGGAGCTACTTCACTATAAAGTGAATTAATTCAATTAAAAGAAAATGCGATAAAATGATGGTTGATTCTTTGGGAAACCTTTAAATCTCCTCATATGCAAAGGTGAGTTTAAGGAGATACTCTAGCATTAACATTTAGGAAAATTTTACAGTTATTTTATAATTTTATAGTTATGATGAACTGTTTTATAGTTATTATTTCTCCAAAGCCTGAAAAATGCCTACATAACAGTATTTCAAAATATTTGTGGAAAAATATAATTAAAAGGTAATATGGATCTTTCATGAACTTTTTGAAGTCCCCTCATATACAGAGACACATGAGACACACACAGATATACTGGAATGTCAGAAGACATTTTGACATGCACCTAGATCATAATTTCTAGAGCTCCCTATTATTTAAAGAAGAATAGACCTATAATTTGTACTGATCATCTCTACTATGTAGGATCTCTGTAAGGATCTTAAGAGCCAAAAAGAGAGAGGGAGAGAAAGAGAGAAATATTTTAAATAGCCCATGATAACATTCAGGGTGATGAATTTCTCTTTATCTAATAGGATATCTCAGAAGGCTGGTGTTATTGAAAAATACAATAGCACCTTCATCAACATTTTATATATGAGATAAAAGAAAAATATTTTTGTGGCTATGAGTTTAATTATTATTTTAAAAGACTGAATATTTATAGATGACCACACTATGCCTTTTTCAGCCTCTAAGACAGAGAAGACTCATTCAAGAGTCTGTTTAACTGAAAGCCGTAAAATAATCCTTGGTGGCCTATATGTAAAATTTGCCAAGAACAATTCTTCGGAACCTAATCAAATTCCATTGTGCTCAGAACTTTTAAAAATTATTCTTTATATTTCCATAGTTTTATAGATAACTGATGGAGTTTGGATGTGTTGTCCTCTCCAAAACTCATGTGGAAATTTGATCCCCAATGTGGCAGTGTGGGAAACTGATTGAGTCATGGGGGTGGATCCCTCATGAATGGATTAATGTTCTCCCTGGGGGAGGGGGGATTAATGAGTGAGTTCTCACTCTATTAGTTCCCGTGAGAGTTTGTTGTTTAAAAGACACTGGCACCTTCTCTCTCTCTCTTGCTTCCTCTCTCTTGCTTCCTGTCACCATGTGATCTGCTTGTTCCCACTGGCTGCCTGCCACTTTCTAGCATGAGTAGAAGCAGCCTGAGGCCCACGCCAGATGCAGCTGTCCCAGAATCATAAGTCAAATAAACCTCTTTTCCTTATAAGTTACTCAGTCTCAGGTATTTCTGTTATAACAACATGAAATGGACTAAAACAATAACACATTATGTGGGATATGGGTAAGCAATTGGTAATCCAATATGTCTACAATAAACAGGAAAAACTTTTTAGGGGTAGTTGACTTGTGTATTTTAAGCTTCATTGATCATGTACAGCTAAATGATAAAAAGGAAGAATAGACCGAATTAATGATGTCAAGATTCTATAATAACAGGAAACATATTCACTGTGTGGATTTTCTTTGAATGAATGTGAAACCCATAAGGTAATCATCTCTAAGGTAATTTCAGACCACAAGCAGATGGTTTCTTTTATATTTTCAAAGAGAGAAGTCCAAATACTGGAGTTACCAAAAAGCATAATTTGTACCTTCATTGTTCATACATACATGGACATAGAAGAAATACCTGCTTATATTTCTTGTAAGGGGTCTGTGCCTCTCCCAATGAAAATTAGTATTTGAGAAACTGTCTGTGATGCCCACAGGCTCAGATGGCAAACAAATTTGGGATAAACTGAATAATAGTCCTACAAAGATGTCCACATCCTAATCTGCAGAAACTATGAATATGTTACATGGCAAAAGGGACATTGCAGATGTGATTGAGTTAAGAGTCTTGAGATGAGGAACTAACGCCACCTTAAGTGACATTATAAGTGGCGCCATTATGGACCCA
>NW_007726198.1:667936-675919 GCF_000696425.1 Galeopterus variegatus
GCTTATATTTCTTATAAGGGGTCTGTGCCTCTCCCAATGAAAATTAGTATTTGAGAAACTGTCTGTGATGCCCACAGGCTCAGATGGCAAACAAATTTGGGATAAACTGAATAATAGTCCTACAAAGATGTCCACATCCTAATCTGCAGAAACTATGAATATGTTACATGGCAAAAGGGACATTGCAGATGTGATTGAGTTAAGAGTCTTGAGATGAGGAATTATCCTTGATTATCTGGATGGGCCCAATGTAATCACAAGTGTCCTTATAAAAGGGATACAGAGGGCCGGCCCGGTGGCGCACTCGGTAGAGTGCAGTGCTTGGGAGCGTGGCGGCGCTCCTGCCGAGGGTTCAGATCCCATATAGAGACCAGTCTGCTCACTGGTTGAGCGTGGTGCGGGTGCGACACCGAGGGTTGTGATCCCGTTACCTGTCATGAAAAAAGACAAAAAAAAATGAAAAAAAAAAGGGATACAGAAAGGTCAAAAACAGAGAAGCTGTTGTAACTTCAGAAGTGAGAAAGATTAAATGGCCCTACTCTGCTGGATTTGAAGATGGGGAAAAAAGCCATCAGCAAGGAATCAGCCTTGCTGACACCTTGAAATTAGCCCAGCAACACTGATTTTGGACTTCTCACCTCCAGAACTGTAAGATAATATGGGTGTACTCTTTTAAGCTACTAAATTTGTGGTAATTTTTTATAGCACCAATATGAAACTAATAAATTCCCATTCAAAATTTTGTTCGACAATGGGAAAACAGAAATTTTTAATGGTCAAGAATGTACATGTCTAGGGACATGTAACACTGATCTCAATTAACTGAAGGAAGACTTCTTTGTGAATTGTTAAATTTTGTAATATTTTGGCAGCCATTCACATGGCTGATGAAATTCCATGGGAATAACATCTTATCTGAAATTTGACATGTCTATAGAGTAGAGGCAGAGTTAGATGAGGCTACTTGACTTTAAATAGAATAATTAAATTAATTGGAATTGGGGGTTTAAAGTGTAATAAAACACTTCAGTTGAAATATATATCTGTGCATATTGACAGTTTTTTAAAGGACTACTTGCTGTAAGGTGCTTGGAACTAACTTTTGAATCTTGAATTTCTTAAAGAGTTAAAGGTTTTCCCTGGAAACTTTAAATCTGCTAAAATAGCTCAATAAATTTAAGGATCAGGGGTGGGGGGTGTTCACAGGCTAAGAAGAAAAGGAATTTATTGCTGTTTTGTTAAAAACTTCAAAGCCTCCTACTGAAAGAAGTAGATTTTTCTTCCTTAATATGATAACTGAATGAAACATAAAATTTGATGACTAGCAATCACCTTCAATAAGCAAACATGTGTATAAATTGCATGATAAGTTTAGTTAAAATCTTTGGTCTGTAATTTCAATGTCAAATGTCTTGAGTGGGCTTTAATCAGTGAATACCCATGTAGGTTATTGGTCTATAAAAATGTACATTCACATCCAAAACAGTGGATTCTCACGTATCTTCACAGAGATGTTAAAGGACTGAGGGGAGTCAATATCATAATCTGGAATGTTACTGGGCACTCATGAGAGAATGTAGCAGAAATACTTTTATGGGAACATGGGGTCAATGCTTGCTTTAAAAGCCTACATTTATATTGTGAAGAAAACTTTTTACACTGTGAAGAAAACTTTTCATGGTATCTCCAGGCTTATGAGGAATAAAAATCTACTTGCAAGGGTTTGGTTAACTGACAGGTGTAAATAGATCCTCAATGGCCATGTATGAAAAATATGTGTCAGGAAATGCACATGGGTTTAAAGGACATCTATTAAGTTCCCAATGAGATTTTTGAAAGTTAATTCATGTGTCATGCTATAGCCACATTTATGTGGCTTGTGGTTATATAAAATAAGTAACCCTACTGAGAATTTGTTTCCTGCAACAAACTGGAGGGTTTTTTTAAGGGGTTATAAGATTGTAAAATGAATTGATTTTATTCACTGGACTCATGAGGCCTGTGTAAACAGCCAATATATTTTGGCAGAATTTGCAGCCCTCCAGATTGAGAGTCACTGTTAAATTGTTTCAGCAATGTGCTAGAGATTGAATTTTGAAAATTGAATTACTTGAAATGATGAAAAATTCCTCAGAACCCTTATAAATCTCCAAATTTTCAGGGTTCAATTTACATAAATGTATTATCTTTGAATTCAGGAGAGCTTACTTTCAGAATATGAAAGATGACTTATGAATGGGATCGAAATTTCTTTTGATACTGTAAATAAACTGTATTTTTCTTACTCTCTCTATTCTTTATATTTGAGTTTGTTTTATGCTCATAAGTTCCACATTAAATTTATATCTATATTTCTATACCTAGAATTTAAATATAGTGGAATTCACACATCATAAATGTACAATTCAATGAGTTTAACAAAGGCATATACTCATGTATTCCATAACACTAGTAAGAAACAGAGCATGTCTACCACTCCAGAAATTTCTCTTGTATGTACTATTTTCCTGTCAATCTCTGAACCATTTCCCCTAGAAAACTATTGTTCTGATTTTTATTAACATATTTGATTTTTCCTATTTGAGAGTTTCATATAAATGGAGTCATATAATATGTACTATTTTGTATCTGGCTTTTTACATTCAGGATAATATTTTCAGATTCAGTCATGTTGTTGTGTGTATAAATAGTTCATTATTGATTATTGTACAGTATGAGTCCATTGTAAGAATAAATCACAATTTGTTTATTCATTGTATGCTGACAGATATTTGGTTTGTTTCTAGGAATGACTATTAGCAATAAAGCTGCTATAAACATTTACGTTAATTTTATTAGAAACTTCCAAAGAGGCAATGAGTTGTTTTTTTTTAAGTAGTTGTACCATTTAAAAAACCCACTAGCAACATATAAGAGCTTTTGTTCCTCTGCACCATCACTAACATTTGGATTTGTCAGTCTTTTTAATTGTAGATAATCAATGTGAGTGAGAGGTAGTATATCTTCATTTTATTTTGCAATTCTCTGATGACTAATTATGTTTAGCATTTTCTTCATCTACAAGTATGTTCCCCTTTGTGAACTGTGCATTCAAACCTTTTAGCATCTAAATAGGTGTGTTTTTCTGTTTGTTATCGAATTATGGGAGACTTTCATATATTCTTGATACAAAGCCTTCAATAAATATATAGTGAGGATGATTTATAGCAGAGTGTGACATCCCTCTTCATATTCTAAATGGTACTTTTTGATGAGCAGAAGTTTTTACCTGATGAATTTCTATTTATACTTTTCTAAAATGTTGGGTAATTCTGTGTCCTATTTAAGACACTTTTGTCTATACCATGGTTGTGAAGATTTTGCCTATTTTAGTGGAAGATTTATAGATTCAGTTTTTAAATGTGGTTCTATTATATATCTTGAAATATTTTTTGAGAGTGACATGAAATACAGATCAAGAATCATGCTTTTTCAACCTTGTTCCATATGGATATCCAGTTGTTTTACCTGCATATGTTAAAAGTAATTTGCATTCCCAATTTAATTGATGTGGGGCTGTTTAAAAAATATATCAAAACTTATAATTCTATTCCATTCATCTATTTCCTTGTTATTATGCCCAACGACACTGTCTTTATTATTGTGGCATTAATCAGTTGTAGTTAAAATCAGTTACTGTAATTCCTTCAAATTTGTTTTTTTATTTTTTTCAACACTTTTTGGCATAATAGGTTCTTAAAATAATTTGCTAATTTTACCTTATATTTTGAAAGAAATTATTTTAGGAATATAACTGTGTAGATAGTTAAAAATCTAAAAATCTTGATTCTCATTTGATTTTTATACTAAAAATAGCTCCTTAGCTAAAAACCTTATGGGACAAAAGTCCTTAGCTAGGAGGCAACAGCCTACAGCTAGAGGGGCAGAAAGCCCATATAATCAGTTCTAATCAAGTATATGTTGATTCTCAGTTGAGTTTTAGACAGTGTTTTTAGGTAATGCGTGTATGGGACAAAAGTCCTCCATTAGGAGACAACAGTCTATAGCTAGCAGGCAAAAGCCCATCTAATCAATTCTAATCACTGTTTAGGGATGGGATTATGTACTTAGATTATTTAACATACGGATTGTCGTTAAAAGATTGAAAGAATTGCTGTAGGGAAAAATGTAAAAAAAATGTTTGCTAAGGGCAAGCTCTTTGTTGGTGGAAACTTTAGAGACAATTATACTTAGATGTAATCATAAGAATGTAACTTTTGCTTAATTCATTTAAGGGAAGTTTGTATTTTAGATTAGGTAATGATCACAGTTTGATCAACTTAGCTTTTCACAAATTGTACTTTGGAGTGCTGTGTTGTTAATTTAAATGATGTTACTAGTTTCCATTGTTTAAGCTATACTTAGCCATAGATAACTTTTGTCACATTGCCCGTGTCTTTGTGTCCTTTAGAAATTATTTAATCAACTGATTTTTCTTGTGAAACTTCCTTGTCTTTTCAATAAAAACAGAAGCGAACATTGAATCAGGTCTGTACCCATTTTCTCCTGCTAAGAGAGGAGTTGCTGAGGCGCAGTCCCTTTGGGCTTCTCATTGCACTCATGTTGCTTTGAGTAATATTTTTTGTCTCTCCATTACACAGTGAGAAGTGTAAAATAACTGAATTTAGGAAGAATTGACATCTTAACAATAGTGAATCTTACAACACACAAGCACTATAAATCTTCACACTTATTCAGGCCTTTTTAAAACTTACTTTAAGCAATATTTTATAGTTTTCAATGTGAACATACTGTAAATCTTTAGTTAAATTTATTCCTAAATACTTTTTTATTATATCATAAAATATGTTTCAACATTATTTTTTAAATTTCTTATGTAGAACACAACATGTGACCTTGCTAAACTTACGTATAATTATTTTTCATTGTTTTGTAGCTTCCTTCTTGATTTCTACAAAATCAATCATGCCATCAACAAAGGGAGACAGATTTACTTTTCTTCCAGTTTTTATGCCTGTCTTTCCTTGCAACATGGACAGGACCTCCAGTACAATGTTGAACAAAAGTGATATTAAATATCCTTGCCTTGGTCCCAATTTTAATGAGAAGTTTTCACTAAATTACCAAGGAGTATAATATTAGTTGTAGGTTTTTCAAACATGCTCACTATCAGATTGAGAACATTTTCTTCTGCTCCATGTTTGCTGAGAGATTATATAATAAATGCATGTTAAATTATTCAAGTGCTTTTTCTGTGCCTACTGAAATTATAATTTTATTATAAACATTTATTGTGTGAATACAGTGAATTAAGTTGATATTTTAAATTATGTAAACCTTGAGTTCCTGAAACTTCCTCCCCCCAAACACACACATTGATGAATTTAATTGCCTTTTATTTTATTAAGGTTCTCTTTATTTATATTCATGAGGGATATTGGACTATATACTTATAAAATAGACATTATTTTCTTGAGCAGTTTTAGGTTCACAGCCAAATTGAGTGGAAGGTACAGAGATTTCCCACACATCCCCTGCTCCACACATGCATAGCTTCCACGCTAACAAAATTCCATACCAGAATGGTACATTTGTTACATCAATGAGCCTACATTGATACATCATCATCACCCAAAGTCCACAGGATTAACTCATGGTATAAATTTTATGGGTTTTGGTAAATATATAATGACATGTATCCACTTTCACAGTATCACAGAGAGTAGTTTTGCTGCCTCAAAATCCTCTGTGCTGCTCCTACTAATCCCTATCTCTCTTTTAACCTTTGAAAACCACTGTTTCTTTTTGCTGTCTCCATTAATTTTGCTTTTTTCACAATGTCATATAGTTGGAATCATATGATATGTAGCCTTTTCAGATTGGCTTCTTTCACTTAGTAATATGCATTTAAGATTCCTCCATGTCTTTTCGTGGCTTGATAACTCATTTCTTTTAGCACTAAGTCATATTTCATTGTCTTGATGTACCACAGTTTATTTATCCATTCACCTGCTGAAGGACATCTTGGCTGCTTCCACATTTTGCTAATGATGAATACAGCTTCTGTAAACATTTGTATGCAGGTTTTTGTGTGAACACAAGTTTTCAACCCATTTGGGTAAATACCAACAAGTGCAGTTGCAGGGATCATGTGGTAGGCATAAGTTTACTTTTCTATGAAAATGCCAAACAGTCCTCCAAAGTGACTGTATTATTTTGCATCACCCCCAACACTGAGTGAAAGTTCTGTTGTTCCACATCATCTCCAGCATTTGGTGTTATCAGTGTTTTGAATATTGGCCATTCTAATAGATGTGTAGTTACCACTCATTATTGTTTTAACTTGCAATTTCCTATTGACATATGATGTGAACAATCTCTTCATATATTTATTTTCTATCTGTATATCTTCTTTTTTAAGGTGTTTCTTTAGATCTTTTGACCATTTTTTTGATTGGGTTGTTTTCTTCTTGTCGAGTTTTAGGAGGTATTTGTATATTTTGGCTAACAGTCCTTTATCAGACATGTCTTTTGAAAATATTTTCTCCCATTCTGTGGTTTGACTTTTTATACCCTTGACAGTATCTTTAACAGTGCAGAAGTTTTTAATCTTAATGAAGTTCAGCTTATCAACTCTTTCTTTCATGGAGCATGCCTTTGGTGCTTTATCTAAAAAGTCATTGCCCTACCCATGGTCATCTAGGTTTTCTCTTGTGGTATATTCTAAGAAACTTATACTTGTGTGTTTGACATCTAGGTATATGATTCATTCCGAGTTAAGTTTTGTAAAGGTGGTGAGGTCTGTGCCTAGATTCATTTGTTTGTGCTCAGTTGTTCTAGCACATTTGTTGTAAAGACTATCTTTCTACCATTGTATTGACTTTGCTCATTTTTCAAAGAGAAGTTGATGATATTTATGTGGGTTTATTTCTGGGCTCTCTATTATGTTCCATTGATGTATTTGCCTATATGTTGCTGATACTACATTGTCTTGATTACCATAGCTTTGTAATAAGTCTTGAAGTCTGATAGTACTACTCCCCCAAATTTGTTCTTTTTTGATATTGTGTGGACTATTCTGGATCTTTTACTTCTCTGTATAAACTTTAAAATCTGTTTGTTGATATCCACAAAATAATTTGCTGGGATTCTTATTGTGATTGCATTAAATCTATAGATCAAGTTGAAAAGAACTGACATCTTCAGGATATTTAGTCTCCCTGTCCATGAACATGAAATATCTCTCCATTTATTTAGTACTCATTTGACTTCTTTCATCAGAGTTGTGTCATTTTTCTCATATAGTTCTAGCACATATTTTGTTAGATTTATGCCTAAGTATTTTTGGGTGCCAATGAAAATGATAACATGTTTTCAATTTCAAATTTCACTTGTTTATTTCTGGTATATAGGAAAATAATTAACATTTGCATATTAACCTTGCCTACTGAATCTTGCCATAATTACTTGATAGTTCCAGAAGGTTTTTTTGTCAATTCTTTCCTATTTTCTACATAGACAATTATGTCATCTGCAAAGAAAAACAGTTTTATTTCTTCCTTTCAAGTCTGCATAAGTTTATTTTATTTTCTTGTCTTATTCTGTTGGATAGGATTTCCAGTAAAATGTTGAAAAGGAGTTGTGAGAGGGGTTGTTCTTGCCTTGTTCCTGATTCTTATGGGAAAGCTTTTAATTTCTCACCATTAACCATGATGTTAACGACAGGGTTTTGTAGATATTCTTTACCAAGTCAAGGAAGTTCCTCCTCTATTCTTAGTTAGCTGAGAGTTTTTATCATGAACTGGTGTTAAATTTTGGTAAATTCCTCATTTATTGATATGATCATGTGATTTTTCTTCCTTATCCTGTTGATGTGATAAGTTATATCAGCTCATTTTGAATGTTGTACCAGCCTTACAAGCCTGGGATAAATCCCATTTGGTTATGAGGTATCATTCTTTTTATATAATATATATATATATA
>NW_007726198.1:676919-765349 GCF_000696425.1 Galeopterus variegatus
AGTTGTGAGCCTCAGGCTGCTTCTACTCATGGTGGAAAGTGGCAGGAAAACAGCTGGTACAAGTAGATCACACAGCGAGAGGAAGCAAGAGAGGGAGAGGAGGTCCCAGTGTCTTTTAAGCAACCAGCTCTCGTGGAAACTAACTGGACAAGAACTCACTACCCCTCTTCCCCCAGGGAGAGCATTAATCCATTCATGAGGGATCTGCCCCCATGACTCAATCAGTTTCCAGCACTGCCACACTGGAGATCAGATTTCCACATGAGTTTTGGTGGGGACAGCACATCCAAACTCTATCATAAGCCTACTCAAATCATTTGTTTCTTCTTGTGTGAGTTTTGGCATATTGCTTCTTCCAAGATTTTGGTTCATTTCATCTAGGTTATCAAACTTGTAGAGAGAGCTTTTCATAATATTCCTTTTTTATCTTTTTAATCTCCATAGAATCTGTAATTATGTCTCCTATTTAATTTCTGATATTAGTAATTTGTGTCTTCTCACCTTTTTCATAATTAGCCTGGCTGGAAGATTAGCAATTGTATTAATATTCTTGAAGAACTGGCTTTTAGTTTCATTGATTTTCTCTCTTATCTCTGTTTTTAATTTCATTGATTTTTGTTCTAATTTTTATTATTTCCTTTCTCATGGTTACTTTGAATTTAATTCACTCTTCTTTTGCTAGTTTCTTATGGTGGAAGTTTAGATTACTGATTTTAGATCTTTCTTTTCTAATATGCAGGTATTATTGCACTTCATTTTATTGCACATACAGATATTGCATCTTTTACAAATTACAACCCTGCCTTGAGCAAGTCTACTAGTGCCATTTTTTTCAACAGTATGTGCTCATTTCATATCTCTGTGTCACATTTTGATAATTCTTGCACTATTTTAAAATGTATTGTTATTATATCTGTTATGTGATCTGTTAGTAATCTTTTATGTCACTATTATAATTGTTTTAGAGTGCCACAAGCCATGCCCATATAAGACAGCAAACTTAATCAATAAATGTTGTGTGTGTTCTGAGTGCTCCACCACCCAGCTCTTCTCCCATCTCTCTTCCTGTCCGGAGCCATGGAGCCCGGCTATTGCCTCGAGGCCTCAGAGCCTTGTTTGCTGTTATCTTCCGTCCCTCCCCCTCATGTTTCCCATGGGTGTGGGATACTTTGCAACTTTCCATAGATAACAGGGGAATTTTCTGTTTACTGGAACAACCCACCCTGCGGTTTTCTCAGTAAACCATCTGCTGCTCACTTCCTTATCTGCTGATTCCCTCCTGCTGGCTTTATAAGCTGTGACCTTCTGGCTAATAAACGAGACTTGATCAGAATACTGTCTGGTCTCCATTTCTCGTGTCTCTTGTCCCATCCAATTCCCACTCACCCCTCCAGGGTCTGCGTTGAATATCCCACAGGTCAGGACATCTTCCTTTCCTCAGGCCTCCCTATTTCATAAGACACAAAAATATAAAATTAGGCTCATTAATAATCCTACAATAGCCTCTAAGTGTTCAAGTGAAAGGAAGACTTGCATGTTTCTCACTTTAAATCAAAAGCTAGAAATGAGTAAGCTCAGTGAGGAACGCTTGTTGAAAGCTGAAACAGGTCAAAAGCTATGCTTCCTGAACCAAATGGTCAAGTTGTGAATGCAAAAAAAATTTCTTGAAGGAAAGTAAAAGTGCTACTCCAGTAAACAAATGAATGATAAGAAAGCCAACCAGCATCATTGCCATTATGGAGAAATGGCCATTACTACCTTCAGTTCTATGAAGACTGAGAAAGACAAAGAAGCTGGAGAAATGTTTGAAGCTAACAGAGGTTGGTTCTTAAGGATTAAGAAAAAAAAACCATATTTTTAAACAGGAGTTTGGAGGAAGTTGATTCCAACCCTCAGGAATGACTTTGAGAGGTTCAGGACATCAGTGGAGAAAGTAACTGCAGATGTGGTGGAAATAACAAGAGATCTAGAATTAGAAGTGGAGCCTAAAGATGTGACTGAATTGCTGCAATCTCATGATAAAAGTTCAACAGACGAGGAGTAGCTTTTTATGGATGGGCAAAGAAAGTGGTTTATTGAGATAAAATTTACTCCCCATGAAGATACTGTAAATGTTGTTGTAATAACAACAAAAGATTTAGAATATTACACAAGCTTAGTTGATAAAGCAGAAGCAGCAAGTTTTGAGAGGACTAAGTCTAGTTTTGAGAGAAGTTCTACTATGGGTAAAATGTTATCAAACAGCATTGCATGCTACAGAGGAATCTTTTGTTGTCTTATTTTAAGAAATTGCCACAATGAACTAAGCCTTTAGCAACCACAACTCTGATCAGTTAGTAGCAATCAACATCGAGGCAAGACCCTCCATGAGCAAAAAGATGACTCTTTAAAAGCTCAAATGATCATTTTCCTTTTTTAACAATAAAGTGTTTTTAAATTAAGATATGTACATTGCTTCTTAGACATAATGCTATTGCACACTTAAAAGACTATAGCATGGTATAAAAGTAACTTTTATATGTACTTGGAAACCAAAAAATATGTGTGACTCACTTTGTTTTAGTGGTCTGGAACCAAACCTGAAATATCTTTGAGGTATGCCTGAATGCATTTAATGCTATAAATTTTTCTCTGAACAATGCTTTTGCTACATCCCACAAATTTTGATAAGTTGTATTCTCACTTTCATTTAGTTCAAAATATTTTTTTAATTCTCTTGATATTTATTTTTTGAAGTGTGTTTTTTTATCTCTAAGTATTTTGGAATTTTTATCTTTTGGTATTGATTCCTAGTCTAATTCCATTGGGCAGACATTGTGTGAATTCTATTTTTTTAAATTTGGCAAGATGTGTTTTATGAAACAGAATCTGGTCTACCTCGGTGAGTGTTGCATGTGAGCTTGAGAAGATTGTATATTCTTCTGTAACTGGATGAAGAAGTTGATACATGTCAATTATATCCAGTTGACTGATGTTGTCTTTAATGCTGACTTTAACTATGTCCTTATTGGAAAGCTGCCTGCTGAATGAGACCATTTCTGACAAGGGTGAAAGTCTTCAACTATAACGGTGGATTCATGTATTTCTCTTTAAACTTTTATCAGTTTCTGCAATATGTATTTTGATGCACTGTTGTTAAGTTCATATACAACAAGGATGGTTATGTCTTCTTAGAGAATTGACTGTATTATAATTATGTAATGCTCCTGTTTATCCATGATAACTTCCTTTACTCTGAAGTCTGTTTTGTCTGAAATTAGTACAGCTACTCCTGTTTTCTTTCGATTAGTGTTAGCACGACTCACTAAATCCAACCCGATTATGACCACCACTGAGCCCCCGATAATGACACCACTCTCTGGGGTGATTAGCCAGCTATCTGGTGGCAGGTTGATTACATTGAACCTACTTCCTTTATTAAAGCGGTACCATTTTGTCCTTTCTGGAATAGACACTTACTGTGGATACAAATTTGCCTATTCTGCATGCAGTGCTTCTGATAAAACTGCTATTCGTGGAGGCACAGATGCCTTATCCACCATCATACTATTCCACATAACATTGCTTCTCACCAATGAATTCACTTCACAGCCAAACAAGTGAAGAAATGGGTGTATGCTCGTGGAATTCACTGGTCCTCCATGTTTCCCATCATTTTGAAGTAGATGGTAGAATGGCCTTTTAAAGACACAGTTACAGTGTCAGCTAGGTGGCAGTAGTTTGCAGAGCTGGAGCAAGATTCTACAGAAGGCTGTATATGTTCTGAATCAGCATTCAATATATGGTACTGTTTTTCCCATGGCCAGAATTCATAGCTCCAGGAATCAAGGGGTGGAAATGGGTGTAGCACCACTCATCATTACCCCTAGCAAAGTTTTTTTTTCTTTTTTTTTCCATGACTTTATGCTCTGCTGGCCTAGAGGTCTTAGTTCTAAAGGGAGAAATGCTTCTACCAGGAGACACAAGAATAATTCCATTGGACTGAAAGTTTAGACTGCCACCTGGCCACTTTGGGATCCTCATGCTTCTGAATCAATAGGCTAACAGGATAGTAAAGGTATTGACTGGAGTGATTGTTCCAGACTACCAAGGGGAAATTGAGCTACTATCCCAGAATGGAGGTAAGGAAGATTATGAGTAGAATACGGAGGATTCCTTAAGGTGTCTCAGTATTACCATGCCCTGTGATTGAGGTCAATAGGGAATTACAGCAACCCAATTTAGGCAGAGCTATGAATGGACAGAGTCTTCAGGAATAACGGTTTGGGTCACTCTGACAGGTAAATTAATAATGACCAGTTGAGAGGCTTGCTGAAGGCAAAAAGAATACAAAATGTGTAGTATAAGAAAGAAGGTAGTTAAAAATGCTAGCTATGAACTTGTCACCAATTACAGAAATGAGGGGTTTATTTCCTACCTATTTTAAGAATGTGTATGTATATATATGCATATATTAAAGAAATATCTTTGATTTTTTCCTATCTTATTCCCTATATTGTTTAATTGAGATGTATTGAGTTTATATCAGTATGTAAGTATTGTTAATTTTACATCATATCATTTAAGTTATTGTGGTGTCAGGAGAGGAGTAAATATCACACTTCTTCTGGGGAAGGGATTAGTGGATTTTCGGTTGTAGGCAGGATAACTGTATCATGTTAGGTAGAACTATGACTTTGTTATTGTCTTCATCGTGAGATTAAGTATGGTTTAAGAAGATCTGTATAGATGCCAAGTTTACAAGGGGTGGAATTGTGATGGCTGATTTTGGATGTCAATTTGACTGGATTAAGGGATACTCAGATAGTTGGTAAAGCATTAATAATTTTCGGTACTTCAGTAGGCACTGAGCCCGTCCCTCTTCTGCTGAAAGGAAAACCCAGGTGATTTGGCATTTGATTGGAATGATTGGGTTGCCCCAGGCTCTGTGAGAGTGTTTCCCATGGAGATTGGCATTTGAGTCAGTGAACTGAGTGGGGAATATCCACTCTCAATGTGAGTTGGCGCCATCCAATCAGCTGGTGCCCCAGATGGAACAAAAAGGCAGAGGAAAATTGGGCTGTCTTTTCTGGAGCCAGGATGCCCTTCTTCTCCTGCCCTTTGATGCCAAGGTTCTCCAGTGTTTGGACTCTGGGACTCACACCAACAGCTCTCCAGACTCTTGCTTGGGCTTTTAGCCTTGACTGATAATTACACCATCAGCTTCTCTGGTACTTAGGCTTTCAGACTTGGACTAAGTGATGCTACTTTCTTTCCTGGTTCTTCAGCTTGTATATGGACTATTGTGGGACTTATCCTCCTCCTTAATCAGGTCAGCCAATTCGCCTAAAAACTCAATTTTCATATATCTCTCTGTATATCCTATGAGTTCTCCATCTCTGGAAAATCCAGACTAAAACAGCATGATATAAAGAAGCATATATCCTTGCCTTGGGTTGAATGTCCCCCCAGAACTTAATCCCCATTGTAACTGTTGAGGGTGAGTAATCCTATTATGGTAATTGAAGGTGGTGCCTTGAAGAGGTGATTAGATTGGAGGACCATGCTGTAGTGAATGAATTAATAATGGTAGTCAGGGGTGTGGTTCGGAGGGATTTGAAAGGAGAGTGAATGAGGTTAGTGTCTCTCTCTGCTCTGCCATTTTCACAATGTGATACCCTCCTATCACTGTAGCCACCACCAAGACCTTCACCAGCTGTGTTGCCTGGACTTTGGACTTCACAGCCTCAGAAACTATGAGCAATAAACCTCTTTTTCTTTATATATCAACCAGTTTCAGTTATTTATGTTATAAGCAACAAAAACCAATTGATGCAATCCTTCTCCATTCCTTTACTTTTAATCTATAAGTGCTTTTGTATTTAAAGTAGGTTTCTTGTTGACAGCATATATTTGGATTTTTTTGTGTGTGTGTTCCACTATGTCAGTCTCTGTCTTTTAATTTGTGTATCAGACAACTGATGTTTAATATGATTTTTGATATTATTTGATTCATATCTGTCGGGTCCACCGCCGGCTGACCCGTACAGCCCTAGCCTCGTTCCTTCTGGTGGGCGAGCGAGTGGCCCGGGATTCCTCTTTCCCTCCTGTCCCCTTTGGAAGGAGACCGGGGAAGAGAGCCGTGAAGAGAGGTGAGCACACCGCCGGCCGGTTAAAGGACACTCAGACGCAGCAGGGGTTCTGCCAAGCAGTTCCGTTTATTAGCACACAAGCACTTGTTTTTAAAGTTAAATGGGGAAGGCAGGTTTTTTACATGCTCTAATCAGCTTAAGGGTCCTGTCTCAATGCCTATCTATTGCAATCATGCAGTGTTCACGAGTGCGGCCAATAAGGGCTAAGGCAAGGTTCCCGCAGACACTCCCACCCTACTTCCTCCCGGCGCCGTCTTCTGCCACGTTAATCCACTTGTAATGTCACTTAAGGTTGCGTTAGTCTTTTAAGGCCCGACACATATCTACCATATTGTTGCTGTTTTCTACCTGTTACCTACAGTCTTTGTTCTTATTTTTGTTTTCCACTCTTTTCATGCCTCTTGTGGTTTTAATTATGTATTTTGTATGATTCCATTTTTTCTCTTATATCAATTATATTTTTTAAAATTATTTTTTAGTTTTTGCCCAAGATTTTACAATATACATCTAGAGCTAATTCAAGTCTACTTTCAAATATTACTATCCTGCTCCGTGAGTGGTATTCATGATAGTATATAAGTATACATAGTACCTTATATTAACAAAATAATCCTAATTTCTTCTTCCCATCCCTTGCTTAGTTATTGTCATTTATTTCACCTGTATGTAAGCATACATAAGTGTACATATACATGCATAAGCATACATAATTAAATACATTGTTGCTATTATTACTTTGAACAAACTTTTATCTGTTAGAAAAATTAAGAATAAGAAAAAAGAAAGTTTTACTTTACTTTCATTCCTTTCTTCCCCAGTGCTTCTTCATTCTTTATGTAGATCTGAGTTTCTGAAGTATATCATTTTTTTTTTTTCTCTCTGAAGAACTTTTAAAATTTCTTTCAAGGCAGGTCCACTGGCAACAAATTTTCTCAATTTTTGTTTGTTTAAGGAAGTCTTAACTTGTCTGTTTCTTTTGAAGGATAATTTTACATGGTACAGAATTCTAAGGGGTTTTTTTTTTGTCTTTCACCATTTTTAAATCGCATTATACTCTTTTCTTGCTTACATGGTTTCAGAGAAGAAGTTGGATAAAATTCTTATCTTTGCTCCTCTATAAGTATGCTGCTTTGTCCTCTGGCTTCTTCCAAGATGTTTTTCTTTAATTTTCTACAGTTTGTATATGATATGCCTAATTATACTTGTTTTTGGAATTTATTCTGTGTGGTGTTCTCTGAGCTTTTTAGATCTGTGGTTTGGTGTCTAAAAATAATTTGGGGAAATTCTCAGTCATTATTTCTTCAAATATTTATTCTGTTCTTTTTTTTTCCCCTTCTTTCTTCTGCTCCTCATATTCCCATTACATGTGAGTCACACCTTTTGCAGTTGTTTCACAGTTTTTGAATATTTTGTTCTGCTTTTAGTTTTGGAAGTTTCTACTGAGATATCCTCAAGTGCGGATTCTTTTCTCAGCTGTGTCCAATCTATTAATGAGCCCATCAAAGGCATTCTTCATTTCTGAAGAATTACAGTGTTTTTTTAAATCTCTAGCATTTCTGTTTGTTCTTCCTTAAAATTACCATATTTCTACTTACATTGTTCATCTATTTTTACATGCTATACACTTTATCCATTAAAATCCCTAACAAATTAATTATAACTGTATTAAATTCCCAGTCTTATAATTCTAACATTCTTGCCATATCTCTGTCTGGTTCTGATGACCTTTCTGTTCCTCTAAACTGTATTTTTCTTTTGTTTTGACTTTCAGTATGCCATTTAAATTTTTGTTTGCTACCCAAGCATGATGTACTGGGTAGAAGGAACTGCAGTACCTAGGCCCTCAGTAATTCGGTGGCATGGTATGGGAGGAGAAGTATTGATTAGTCCTATGATTAAATCTCAGTCGTTTAGTGAAACTGTGACTATGGAAGGTGAACTTCATAAGTTCCTGTTAGTTTTCCACTCTTAGGTGGGGTAGGATTGCTAAAGTGGACTGGAGTTAGGTATTAATTACCTTTTTCTCAAATCAATTAGGTGCTGTTAGATCCAAATTTGGTTAGGGTCTGGAAAAATAATTTATCTTGAGGACAGGCCTTGTTAAAAAGAACAGAACATTCTTGTTATAATTCAAAATAGTTACATTCCCCTCTCTTTGCTGGAATCACAGGGCAATTTTTCTTCTGATATTCACTGTGAGAGCCTGGTTGAGCTCCAGAAGATAAAATTCACAAAAGTGTCAGAGTTACCCTATCACTGGGTCCCTCTGGAGCTTTGAATAATAGCCTCTTATTAATAGTCAGTAATTTGTATGGATCACATTCATTGGATTATCTCTTTAAATTATGGAAACAACCACGTAAGGATATTGGCTAATACAGTGAAAGTGGATATTATCTATGGTAATAAATATATTTCTAATGCCGAAAATGTAGTTTTGAAGTAATATTGTAATTATTAAAATTTTTAAGAATGAAATAAATGGAAAGATACCCCAGTTTATGGATAGAAAGACTTAATATTTAAGATGCAAGTACCCACAAATTAATCTACAGATTCAACACAATCTCTATGAGAATTCAAGCTGGCTTGTTTGTAGAAACTGGCAAGCAGATCCTAAAATGTATATGGAAACTCAAGAAACCCAGGATAGCCAAAACAATCTTGAAAAAGAAGATGAAAGTTGAAGGACTCACACTTTTCAAAATTGAAGCAGACTACAAAGCTGCAGTAATCAAAACTGTGGTAATGTCATAAGGATAGATATACAAATCAATGAATAGAATTGTGAGTCCTGAAATTAACTCTCACATTTATGCTTAATTGACATGCATAATAGTACCAAAACTTTTCAATGAAGAAGGAATAGTTTTTTTCAACAAATGGCACTAGGGCAACTGGATATTAACATGCAAAACGATGGATATGAATCCCTATTTCACACCATATACAAAAATTAACTCAAAATAGATCAAAGACCTAAATGTAAGAGCTAAAATAATAAAATTCTTAGAAAAAAACTTAGAGGAAAATCTTTGTGAATGTGAATTTGGCAATAGTTTCTTAGACATGATAACAAAAGCAGAAGCACCCAAGGAAACAATAAATAAATTGTCTTCAAAGTTAAAAACTTTTGTACTTCAAAGAACAGAAAACTGTTCAGATGATGACTATGGTATCTACCTTAAGTGAATCATTGTACAGTATATTCATGTATTGAAACAACACACTGTACCCCACAAACATGTACAATTAAATTTTAAAATAAACTTAACTTTTGTGTTTTATAGGGCACTATCCAGAAAATGAAAAGACAATTCATAGAATGGGAAAAAAAAATTGCAAACTGTATATCTGATAAGAGATTTGTATGTAAAATATAAAGACTCTTACAACTCAATAACAAAAGGATCAATAACCCAATTAAAAAATAGGCAAAATATCTCAATAGATATTTTTTCCCAATGAAGATATGCAAATTATCAACATGCACATGAAGAAATGCTCAACATCACTAGTCATTAAGAAAATGAAAATTAAAAATCATACTGAGATACCACTCCACACCCACAAATATGGTTATAATAAAAAAGAAAGTTAATAACAAGTGTTGGCAAGGACATAGAGAAATTTAAACCCTTATGCATTATTGATGAGAATATAAAGTGTTGCAGCCACTTTTGAAAACAGTTTGATGGTTCTTTCAAAAATTAAACACAGTTACCATGTGATTCAGAAATTCCACTCTTACATATATATTCAAGAGAATTAACAGTATATGTTCATATAAAAATGATACACAAATATTTATGGCATCATTACTAATAATAGCCAAGAAGTGAGAATAGCCCAAATATCCACCAGCTGATGAATGGATAAATAAAATGTGGTATATTAATATAATGGAGTACTATTTGACCTTAAAAAAGACTGAAGTACTGATGCATGTTACAACATGGTTGAACATTGAAAACACTATGCTAAGAGAAAGAAACCAGACCCAAAAGGCCACATATTACATAATTCTATTTATATGAGATGCATATAATAGGCAAATCCGTAGAAACAATGTAGATTAGTCATTGCTTATATCTGGGGAGGGTGGAGGAGTTGCAATGTACTAGCTTAAGCATATGGGATTTCTTTTTGGGGTGATGAAATGATATAAATTCTACTATGTTAATGTTTGCACAACTCTGTGAATATACATAAAGGATACCATTGAATTATACACTTTAAATAGTTAATTGTACAGCACTTGAATTATATCTCAATAAAGCTGCTAAAAAATAAATGAGACAAGTAAATAAAATACAGAATAAAATTGATAACTTGAAATATAAATGAGATTAAAAAACAATAGGAAAACAAAATACTACATGCAAATATGTTTAAAAGATGAAGCAAATATATTTCTGAAAAAATGAATAATAAAATCATTTAAAAAATCAATAGGTTCAAGAAACCTCTTTCTCCTCTTAAAAATGGCTATACACACCAATGGTTTTAAAAGCGAATTATAATATCCTTTCAAGAAAAATATTCTATTTTATGCAAGCTTTATTTTTTTTCCCGGAAAAATATATAAGTTGGAAAGCTGCCCAACTCATTTTATGAATATAATATGACCTTGATATCAAAATCATATAAGGACAGTACAAAGCATTACAGATCAATTTCACTTTAAAGTACAGATTCAAAATTTCTGAATTAAAAAAAAATTGGCTAACTGAATTTATCAATGTATTGATAAAGAAACAAATCGTTTCTAAATTGTATTTGTCCTAGGAATGTAATGTTTAATCATCAGAAAATTTACCTATGCCATTAATCATCCCAATGCATGAAAGGAGAAGATTCATACTTTGATCATAAGATGAATTATTCTTATGCACTGGAATTTTGAGTACATAGTGGAAAACAGTCCCATTTTAAGCGAATTTGTTTCAATTCAGGTTAAAATGCCACACTAAATAATTCATTTCTGTAATGTGCAGAAGTAACTTTGAGAAGTGATATGTCTTAAAAGTTAGGAGAAAATGTCAAAGAAAGGTTTTTTCAAATAAATATGAAAGAAGCCCTTTAAAGATAAAAGATATTTGATTTTTGAAAGTATCAGTTTAATGGAACTGATGTATATGTAAAGTGAAAAAATAAAATCAGTGCCCCATATACATGAACACAGTAGTTTATTTTTATTTACAGTGGTGTAATGGTGAACTGTGGGGATCACAATTAAAGTGCAAGTTGCTTGTAATGAGTAACACAGAAAATTCAGTGAGAATTCAATGGATTATACGTAGATTTTTAATTCTCCTTTATCTTAATAAATCAATTTCAAAGCACTTGTACATCTGATAATTTCAGGGTTCTTGTCTTTTGATTAGAAAGATACATTTTCTGTGTATCCTTTATCCTTATTCCCCCAGATGTGTCTATAAAAGTGCAGGTACATCCTGGGAAAGATGATAGTCTGTAAAATGTAAATGACTTCTTTTTAGTACCTGGTTTCTGAATGGTTCAGAAGATACAGACTTTGTTTTAAAAGAAAAGGAATCACCAAATACAAAATGTCTCGGTTGAGCAGCATGAATTTAAAATGCCTCTCTGAAATAACAGAAATACACATTATAAGTTCCTCCTTCTATAACATTCTTAAATCTGTGTTGTCTGTTTGGAACTCTTAGGGAAATATTTGGTTGACAGGTGGACTGAACCTGGGGGAATATTTAATCTTTGCAATTTGATAGGCCCTGTTAAAAGTTGTTATAAGATGGTTGGTCCCATTTATAAAAGTATCATCATTGTGAAGTGATAGCGAATTCTTCATTTCAGATATAAATTTCTATAGTAGTGGTGTGTCTTTAAGTGAAGTTGAATTCTTCCATCAGAATCATTGTCAGTAAACATGAGAGTGAATCTTTAAAGTGGATGAATCTTTTTTTTAATATCAGTTTGATATAATGGATACATTTTCAAATTAGAGAGATCATATTCCTGGTAAACTACCTTTGAAACATAAACCAAACTCATCGATTGGTGTGGTGTTCCTGTAGGTCTTAGTGATCAAAATCATTAGGTACATTTTGTGAAAATATTTACAAACATACATCTGATAAGGAGTTAATATTCAAAATATATAAGGAATTCAAATAACTGAATAGTAATAAAACAAAGAACCCAATTAAAAATGGTCAAAGGGTCTAAATAGACATTTCTCAAAAGAAGACATACAGATGGAAAACAGGCATATGAAAAAATGTTCAATGTCACTAATTATCAGTGAAATGCATATTAAAACCACAATGAGATATACTCTCAACCTGTTAGATTGGCTATTAGCAAAAAGAGGAAAGATAACAAGTGTAAATTGGTACAACCATTATAGAAAACAGTGTGGAGGTTCCTCAATAAATTAAAAATAAACCACATGATCTGACAAATGGCTTCTTTATAACATTGCCATCTCATCGTAGATCATGGGAAGTTTTTCATTTATTCAGATCATCTTCTGTATCCCTTATTAAAGTTTTTAAAGTTTTCTTTAAAAAGATTATATATATTTCCTAGACTCTCTATATAATATATATTCCCAGACTATAATTATATATACAATTTTTAGATTTGATAGACATTGCTGCCAATAGAAATAACATACTTTTGTTTTCTCTGGCTTATTATTGCTGAAAAGTAAAATGCTGTTGATATTAAGTTAATGTTGTAACCATCAACCTTTCTGAATGTTCTTATTAGTTTTAAAGATTTGCACACTGGTTTTGTTGCTTTTTATAAAAAGATGATCATATTTGAAAAAAAATGACAGTTTTATCTCTTTCATTTCAATTCTTATACCTTTTATGTTTTTTGTTTATCCTACTGACTTTTTAAATGGTAGTACTACATCCATAGTGAGACATATATGTAAATAGAGGAATTTTAAGATTGAAATACAGCATACAAAAGCGAATGCTTCTATAATTGGGAAATAAAATCAAAAACACAGATTGGATGATCAAGAGAAATGGAACTTTGACTGTGTATGTTGATTTGTGACATATTAGTTGACTAAGAAATATTTAATTACATAAAAATAACATATACTGTTAATACTTGAATGAAATTCTGGAAGAAATTGCTCATTGATTATTTGGGCTATATTCTCAGCAATGTGTTTCCCTTATCAAAGAAAGTATAATAGTTCTATTTCTCTGAAATATTCATGTATAAATTAACACTTACAGATCACATTGAGCATGTTAAAGAAATCATTGACCATTTCGCTAATGGTAAGAAGCTCTAAAGCTTGAGGATAATTGGGGGGAGGACATGGGGTATAATCACAATTTGTGGTAATGGACATGCTGCCAGTGTGAATCTGGCCATTGCATCTTAAGCACGAGTGGTGACAATTTGCTTTGAACCTAATGAATATTCGTAACCAATATAAATAAATAAATAAAAGTAAATTTTAAAAAAAGAACACAACATAACTGCTGTGATGTGCTGGCCAAAAATGCACAACCTAAACCTAATAATGAGAAAACATCAAACAAAACCAAATTGAGGGACATGCAAAATAATAAAAAAATTAATTAATTAAAATAAAATAAAATCTTGATAATTTTGGTGAGGAGAAAGCTCACATAGCTAGGAAGGAGTAGGGTCTGTAAAAAAACAGAAAAGAGATCCCCAGCAGGGCCAACTGCATGCCGACCAGAGAGGCACCTCTGCGGAGAGGCCTGAGTCCTATGGAACCAGTACATGACCAAGCAGGTAGGCCTCACCATGGACAGACCCCATCCCCAGCCTGGCTGAGTGCAAGCTGAACAGAGAGGCACCTGCCAGAGAGGCCCAAGATCCACAGAGACCACACACTAAGTGCTGCCAGGGCACAACTGCACAGGTAGGCCTTCGCCACCTCTGCATGCAATCCCCAGCCTGGTGAAGGGTGCGCAGACCAGAGCGGTGCCTGCTGGAGAGGCCTGAGATCTACAGAGACCATGAGCCAAGCAGCGCCAGCATGTGACCGAGCAGGTAAGCCTTGCCACTACTGGACCCCATCCCCGGCCCGGCTGAGTAAATGCCGACCAGAGAGGTGCCCCACCAGAGAGGCCTGAAATCCATGGAAACCACATGCTCTGCAGTGCCAGCACGTGACTGAGCAGGTAGGACTGGCCACCACCAAACCCGATCCCAAGCCCAGCTGAGTGTATGCCAACCAGAAAGGCGCCCTCAACCAGAGGGGCCCAAGTCCCATGGGAAACATGCTCCCTGTGGCTTCAGCATGCAACCTAGCAAGAAGGCCTCACTGCCGCAGGACCCCATCACCAATGTGGCTGAGTGTGTTCCAACCAGAGAGGCAAGTCCCTGGAGAGGCTCAAGACCCAAGGCAACAATGAGACTGAGGCGCCAGTGGGTGAGAGAGCAGAAACTGTGGCAGCCATGCCAAATGGGCATCCCCAGCAGGATCCTAACCAGACAATAGTGTCAAAGCAGTGGACCATGAAATCCCCTGCCACAATGACTAAACATCAAAGCAAAGATAACAGAAATATGAAAAATCAAGAAAGTACACAACCAAAAAGTAATAAATCTCAAGCTCTAGATCCTATAGAACAAGAAGCCCTTCAAATATCTGACAAGGAATTTCGAGTGATAATTCTAAGGAAACTAAATGAGATACAAGAAAATTCAGCTAGACAACACGATGAAACAAGGAAAAGTGTACAGGACCTGAAAGAAGAAATGTACAAGGAAATCAATGCCCTGAGAAAGAATGTAGCAGAGCTTGCCGAGCTGAAGAATCCATTCAAGGAAATAAAAAACACAACAGAGAGTTTAACCAGCAGGCTTGCAGAAGCAGAAGAGAGAACTTCTGACCTGGAAGAGGGGCTGTTTGAAATAACACAGGCAGACAAAACAAAAGAAAAAAGAATTAAAAGCATGGAAGAAAATCTGAGAGAGATATCAGACAACCTTAAACACTCAAATATCTGAGTCATGGGTAGTCCAGAAGGGGAGGGAAAAGGAGATTGCATTGAAAACATATTCATTAAAATAGTGGCAAAAAACTTCCCAGGTATAGGAAAAGACACAGTTCTTCAGATTCAGGAAGCTCAAAGATCCCCAACATTATTCAACCCCAAAAGATCTTCTCCAAGACATGTTATAGTCAAATGGGCAAAACTCAAAGAAAAAAAAAGAATTTTAAAACATGCAAGAGAGAAGTTTCAAATCATCTATAAGGGAGCCCCAATCAGACTAACATCAGACAGTTCATTGCAAACCCTAAAAGCCAGAAAGGAATGGGATGATGTATTCAAAACAATAAAAGACACAGATCAACAGCCAAGAATACTCTACCCCACAAGGCTATCCTTCCAAAATGAAAGGCAAATAGTATATTTCTCAGACAAACAAAAACTGCGGGAGTTCACTACCACACGAACACCCTTACAAGAAATTTTCAAGGGAGTACTGGGTTTGGTACCTGAAAAATAACTACCACTGCCATAAAAACTCAAGAAAAATCAAAACCCACTAGGAAAATAAAAATGTCAACCATGAAGAAAAACAAAATTATCTACAACCCAAGGAACCAATAAATACATGAGACAAACATTAAATCAGAAAGAAAGGAACAAAAGACACTTAAGACATCCAAACAAAAATCAATAAAATACTAGGAGTAAATCAACACTTTTCAATAACAACTCTTAATGTAGAGGGATTAAATTTTCCAATCAAAAGACACAAACTGTCTGACTGGATTAAAAAGGAGGAGCCAACTCTATGTTACATTCAAGAGACCCACCTCACCTATAAAGATGCTCATAGACTAAGAGTGAAAGGATGGAAAAAGATTTACCATACAAACAGAAATGAAAAGGGAGCTGGAGTAGCTATTCTTATATCTGATAAAATAGACTTTAAATTAAAAATCATAAAAAGAGATAACAAGGGCAACTACATAATGATATAAAGATTCATCCATCAAGAAGACATAAAAATTATAAATACATACTCATCCGATGTCGGAGCTGACAGATTTATAAAGCAAAATCTATTAAACCTAAAGAAAGAAATAGACACTGATACCATAATAGCAGGGGACCTGCTATGAATATCGGACAGATCATCTAGGCAAAGAATCAGCAGAGAAACACAAGATCTAAACAAAATTCTAGACCAATTGGTCTTGGGAGATATCTACAGAACATTCCATCCAACATTTTCAGAAAATTCATTCTTCTCATCAGCACATGGATCATTCTCCAGGATAGATCACATGTTAGGTCAGAAATCAAGTCTCAACAAATTCAAAAAAACTGCAATTATCCCATGTATTTTTTCAGACCACCATGGATTAAAATTAGAAATTAAATACAAACAAAATTCTGGAAACTATACAAACACATGGAAATTAAAAAGCATTCTACTTAATGACATATGGGTCCAAGAAGAAATCAAACAGGAAATCAAAAAAATTATTGAAACTAATGAAAATGATGATACATCATACCAAAACCTGTGGAATACTGCAAAAGCAATACTAAGGGGGCAATTTATCACATTAAAGGCTTACTTCAGTAGAATGGAAAGATGACAAATGAACAACCTAATACTTTACCTTCAAGAACTAGAAAAAGAAGAACAATCCAAAGCCAAAGTTAGCCATTGGAAAGAAATAATTAAGATCAGAGCAGAACTTAATGAAATTGAAACCCAAAAAACAATACAAAAGATCAATGAATCAAAAAGTTGGTTTTTTTTGAAAAGATAAATAAAATTGACAAACTTTTAGCATGGATAAAAAGAAAGAAGAGAGAAGACCCATATAACAAAAATTACAAATGGAAATGGTAATAACTCTGAAATACAAGGAATCATTAGAGACTACTATAAACCACTATATGCCAACAAATTTGAAAATCTGGAGGAAATGGATAAATTTCTGGACACACACAAGCTACCAAAACTGAGCCAAGAACATGTAGAATATCTGAACAGACGGATAACAATAAAAGAGATTGAAGCTGTCATCAGAAGGTTCCCGACAAAGAAAAGCCCAGGACAAGATGGATTCACAGCAGAATTCTACCAAACATCCAAAGGGGAATTAACACAAATTCTCTACAAACTATTCCAAAAAATTGAAACAGATGCAAATCTCCCAAACTCATTCTATGAAGCATACATCATCCTGATACCAAAACTAGGTAAAGATACAACTAAAAAAGAAAACAACAGGCTGATATCCCTGATGTATATAGAGGCAAAAATCCTCAATAAAATACTAGCTAACAGAATACAGCAACACATTATGCAAAATTATACATCACGATCAAGTGGGTTTCATCCCATGGATGCAAGGTTGGTTCAACATATGCAAATCATTAAATGTGATACACCATATCAATAAAATCAAACACAAAGACTGTATGATCTTCTCTATAGATGCTGAAAAAGCATTTGATAAAATTAAACACTCAGTCATGATAAAGACTTTCTACAAGTTAGGTATAGATGGAAAGTATCTCAACATAATTAAATCCATATATGATAAGCCCTCTGTCATTATCATCCTGAATGGGGAAAAGCTAAAAGCTTTTCCTTTAACAGTAACTAGACAAGGATGCCCACTCTCACCATTCCTATTCAAAATAGTGTTGGAAGTACTATCCAGAGCAATCAGAGAAGAGAAGGAAATAAAGGGCATCCAGATTGGAAAAGATGAAGTCAAACTATCCCTTTTTGCAGATGACATGATCCTATATTTCAAACAGCCTAAAGCCTCTACCAAAAAACTCTTGGAGTGGATAAATGATTTCAGCAAAGTTGCAGGATACAAAATCAACACACAAAATTCAGCAACATTTCTATTCTCCAATAGTGAACGTGCAGAAAGAGAAATCAGGAAAGCTTGCCCATTTACAACAGCCTCCAAAAAAATAAAATACTTAGTAATAGAGTTAACCAAGGATGTAGAAAATCTCTATACTGAGATATATAAACCACTGCTGAGAGAAATTAAAGAGGACAAAAGAAGATGGAAAGATATCCCTTGCTCTTGGACTGGAAGAATCAACATTGTGAAAGTGTCCATACCACCCAAAGTTATATACAAATTCAATGCAATCCCCATCGAAATTCCAGTGACATTTTTCTCAGAAATGGAAAAAAACTATCCTAACACTTATATGGACTAACAAAAGGCCATGCATAGCCAAAGTAATTCTGAGCAAAAAAATAAAGGTGGAGGCATAACACTACCTGACTTTAAACTATACTACAAAGCTATAATAACCCAAACAGCATGGTACTGGCATAAAAACAGGCACACTGATCAATGCAATAGAATAGAGAATCCAGAAATCAACCCACACACCTACAGCCATCTGATCTTTGACAAAGGCACCAAGCCTGTACACTGGGGAAGAGACTGCCTCTTCAGCAATGGTGTTTGGATAACTGCATATCCACATGCAGGAGAATGAAACTAGACCCATATCTCTCACCATATACTAAAATCACCTGAAAATGGATTAAAGAATTAAATATACACCCTGAAACAATAAAACTTCTTCAAGAAAACATAGGAGAAGCACTTCAGGAGGTAGGACTGGGCACAGACTTCATGAATATGACCCCAAAAGCACAGGCAACCAAAGGCAAAATGAACAAATGGGATTATATCACACTAAAAAGCTTCTGCACAGCAAAAGAAACAATTAACAGAGTTAAAAGACAGCCAGCAGAGTATGAGAAAATATTCTCAAGTATACATCTGCCAAAGGATTAAAATCCAGAATATACAAGGAACTGAAGCAACTTTACAACAACAAAAAAAGTAACATAATTAAATATCTGCAAAAGAGCTAAATAGGCATTTCTCAAAGGAAGATATGCAAATGGCCAACAGACACATGAAAAAATGCTCAAAGTCCCTCCGCATTCGGGAAATGCAAATCAAGAAAACACACTGAGATACTGTCTCATTTCAGTTAGGATGGCTAATATCCAAAAGACTGTGAACGATAAAGACAGGCAAGGTTGTGGAGAAAAAGAACTCTCATGCATTGTTGGTGGGACTGCAAAATGGTGCACCCTTTATGGAAAATGGTACGGAGTTTCCTCAAACAATTACGGATAGATCTACCATGTGACCCAGATATTCCAATGTTGTGAATATACCCAGAGGAATGGAAATCTTCAAGTCAAAGGTACACCTATTCTCCAGTGTTCATTGCAGCACACTTTACAATACCTAAGAGTTGGAACCAGCCCAAATGTCCATCATCAGATGAGTGGATACGGAAAATGTCGTATATCTACACAATGGAATACTACTCTGCAATAAAAAAGAATGAAATACTGCCATTTGAAACAACATGGATGGACCTAGAGAGAATTACATTAAGTGAGACAAGTCAGGCACAGAAAGGGAAATATCACATGTTCTCACTAATTTGCGGGAGCTAAAAATAAATAAATACACAAACAACGGGGGGGGGGTAGGGAAGAAGACATAACAATTACAATTCCTGGAAGTTGATATGACAAGCAAACAGAAAGGACATTGTTGGGAGAGAGGGGGAGAGGGAGGAGGGAGGGAGGTTTCAGTAATGGGCCACAATAATCAACCACATTGTATATTGACAAAATAAAATTAAATTAAAAAAATAATAATAAAACATTGGTTGACTGATAGAATTTTAAAAAATGAAAAAGAAAAAGAAGCTGTAGACTCAATCTTTTCTTTACTCATTCAAATATTAATTAATACCACTTCCACCTAAAAATATCACAATAGAGGTTTCATATAAATCAAGGGAATTTTGATAAATCTCCATAAGAGATGTAGATTTGGGCCGGCCCAGTGGCTCACTCAGGAGAGTGTGGTGCTGATAAGACCAAGGCCCTGGGTTCGGATCCCATATAGGGATGGCCGGTTCGCTCACTGGCTGAGCGTGGTGCTGACAACACCAAATCAAGGGTTAAGATCCCCTTACCGGTCATTTTTTTTTTTTTTTTAAAAGAGATGTAGATTTGTGAATATTTAGCATAAAAGTCTTGAAAAGAAAGTATCCCAACATGTGTATGTGTAGGGAAAAGAACAAAGTGCCAAAGATTGATCCTGTGGACTTTAGAAATATAAAATTAAATTTTCCTCCCTGTCATAAGAATTTCTCTTTCAGTCTCTTCGTATCAATAAATCACAGTCAGTGGCACTACCATCCTGCCTTTTGCTCAAGCCAAGGGTTCAGGAGTCATGTTTGATTATTATATTATTCTCACCATTTTACTGCACATAATCCATGGCAATACCTGTCAACCTTACCTCCAACACGTATACTAAATTCATTAATTTTCTTCCATCACCAGTGCATTTAAGAAACACCGTCATCTCTCCTATAGAGTACTGCAACATCCTAACTATTCTCCTGCTTCTACTCTTGATCCTGTTAACAACTTCTACTCCACACAGCAGCCAGAGTGATCTTTTTACAATGTTAATGAGATCACATCATTACCCTGCTTAAAAATCTCCAAGGACTTTTATCCCATCTAGAAGAAAATCCACACTCCTAACCAGACTCTACAGAGCCATGATCAGTATGCTGCTTCCTTCTTGTATCTCATCTCCTATTCCTCTTCCCTTTGCGTACTTCAATCAGCCATGCTGGCCTTTCAATTCCTATCATGAGCCAAGTTATTCTTATTGTGGCATTGTAATTCTCTCTGCATTGCACATTTTCACACACCCGTATATAGCCATTGCTAGTTCCTTTGAATTTCAGGTCTCTACTCAAATGTCACCTCCTCAAATTGTCCTTACATGACAACTAAATCTAAAGAAGACTACCCCTCAACTCCAATGCTTGTGATCCTTCCCATCCTTATAGTTGCTCTCACCCATATTACTCAGATTTATTGTCTTTACAGTACTTCAAATTAGTACAAATTATCGTTGTTTATCGTTGTTTTATTTTGTCTGTCACCACCCCTTGTATGCATTTAAAGCCCTACCCATCTTGTGTTCCCAGCTGTATTCCCAGATGTTTACCAAGCTATACCTAGAATAGTATCTAGAACTATATCAACATTTGTTCAGTGAATGAGTGTAAAATCAAAATGACAAGGAAGAAAAAATGTGTTGGCAAGAAAGCAGGGGGAAATCAGGGTAATGTGTCATTGTGCATAAGGGTGAGGAAAAGTGTTGAGTACAGATAATCAATTTTGTCAAGTAACACAGAGAGGTCAAAAAGAATCGGTACATTTCATTAGATTTGACTAGAAGGAGGTCATTGGTGATCTTAAAGTAAGCAATTTATATGAAACAGCAGGGCAAAATCAGATTTTCAGAAAGTTAATGAGGACATGAGTAGTGAGGAAATATAGAGTGCAGGCAGAGGCCATCCATTCAGAGTTTAGCTGTCAAAGAAATTAAAGACAATGGACATTATTTGGAGGGAATAGGATCAAGGAAAGATAGTTACTCTCCTTAGTCAAACTAAAAAAAACAGAAAGATGTCTCATCTGCCTATGCTGAAATTGAATTTCCTTTACATCATGATTAGATTAGTATATGAGTCACTACTGGAAAAAGTGGTGTCAACTGACACTGAGGAAATTATCCATCTTGTGGTAAACTGACCAGCTGTTTACCAGCAGCAGAACATTAAAGCATGTTGGCTATTTTTTTTCTTTACTATTTGGAAAACCTTGCAATGTGTTCTTATGCTCTATAGAAGCTAAGTGCTCAATAAACACTATTAAGGCAAAGCTATGATGACAAAAAATACAGTGAGTATTTGATTAGAAAGAGGCATAAATATATTTTACTCTACAGAACTAGTCAATATCTATAATGTTAGCTTATTTTGAAGTGGTATAAAATATAATGCTGTGGAAGAATATTTATTAATATTAAGAGATTTATGGAGAAAATTTTTAAAATAATATGTGGCTTTGAAACAATGTTTTAAAACCACAAATTTCAATCCTCATCCTTTCTCCCCACAAACAGAAAATCTAATTATTGCCTCATGGAAAGCAGGGTCCACATCTTACGCAATAATCTCCTTTGTATTTGTAATATTCAACAAGTCATATAGGGAAGAAATAATTCCTATAAATAATTTGATTTTTGCTAATTGTTGGACATTTTATTTTTGAACAGAACTGATAGAAAAAAAACACTCAAACAACTTTTCCTATTAATAAAATGTGTTTCCCAGTTAACAGCAATAACAATAAAAGTTAAAAGTCAACCAATTAAGATTTAAGACAGTATAATCTGTGTGGAGATGGGGATGGTTATGCCTTAAGGCAACAGTCTAGCTCAGAAGTACAGAAAGAAGAGCTATTAGAAATTATCTAACATTGACTTCCATAGATTTAATTTATGCCTAAACAATAATCTATTGATTACTTCATAGCCAGGTAAATTTCATATATAGCCAGGTAAATGGTTGTATAGTCAGCATCTATTTGTAGATTTTTCCAGCAAAGTTTGTGGGAGACCTAAGAGAAGCCATGTTAGAGTATTATACCTTAGTAATACAAAACAATTTTTGTGACCACAGGAAAGGCTGTACAAGATGAAGAATCCTCAATAAGAAAGGCTAGGGTTGTTGAGGCACTCTAGCCAGTTTTAAACATGATGATGTATTATAAGATTTATTTGTTTACAAAACACTTATGACCTAGTCTTTCCCTTCTAGTGGTTTGTAAGTCCTAAAGGGTGTAGTGATACATAACTGGATAATAATAAAAATCAGTATGAAAATGGAGTGACAGATATGTAACAGACATTACAGAAGCCTGGAAAAAAAATCCACTGAATTCTACTGAGGTGGGAGAAGGTAAGTGTTAGGAATGTGAATATGTCAGGGAAAACCATCTGTAGGAGGTGATAATTGGCTAAATTATGACAAATAAGAAGCTTAGTGAGGTTAAGGGGTGTGAGATGGAATGAATTTCAAGCACAGGAGACCAAATGAAGAAAGGTACAGAGCAAAAAGCAGCATGGTGTGTGCAGAAAGCCACAGCAATTTGGTATTGCTGGAGAATAAAATATTTGACAGGGAATGGAGAAATATGCAGATGACTAGGTAGGCAGAGACCAGATTATAAAGTGCCTTGTATTATATATTAAGCAGGTATAATTTTAATTTCGGGACCTGAAATGTCATTGAAGGTATGTTTTAGAAGAGTGAACTGAACAAATTAATTGTTTGAAAAGATACAAATAATACGTATTTTTTATTGAATATGTACTCTGTACCAGGAACTGGGCTAGAAACTTTATATACATTTTATTGCTGAATTCTTGCAGTAATTCTGAGAAGTGGGGAATATTTTCCTCATTTTACTTATGAGAAGAACTGAAGTTCTGAGATATACAATATCTTGCCTATGATTAAATGAATAGTCAATGCGGACCTAAGATTTAAGCCTATATCTTCTATTCCAACACTGAAACTGTAGCCATCAAAAGCAGCGAGGAAAACTTATTTCAATCAGGCAAAAAGAGACGTAAAGACTATTTTAGAGGCTGTTGGTCAATACAAGAAATGATAAGTACGTAAATCAACTAAGGCCGTAGAATAAGATTAAAGAAAATAATATAGATGTGATAAAAATTTAGAAAATAAGTTGTCCATATTTGGTAATTGATTGTATATAAAGAAATTGGGTTGAAAGACCAGAGAAAAAATTTTACCAGGTTTCAGGCTTAAATGTCTGGGAGAATAGCATGCCATCAACTATGACAGAGAATAAAGGACTGGAGAATTTCACCTATATGCAAATCGAATTTAAGCTGCCAATAGGGAGTCCAGCTGGAGGTTTTGTGTATATAATTGTGAAGCTCCAAAGAGAAGCCTGGGCTAGTGAATTCACTCTCCACATTATCAGTAACTGTTAAAGCAGAACATGAACACAAATAAACGTTTATAGTGTAGAACACTTGAGAAAGCAAGGGATGAGATAACATGAGGAAGACCAAGGAGTCGGGCAGAGAGAAAGAGAACCAGTATTTAGGAGTTAAGGAGTCAGTTTCAATAAAGAGGGGAAAATGATTTTTATTGCAAAATTAAGGTTCTATTATAGAAAAACTGTAAAATGCCTACTGTATTACCAAATAATGGATGACAGTGATTTTTGTCAGGAGAACTTTAGTGCAGTGGGGTTACTAGAGGCTAAGGACTGATTGGGAGACATAAAAAGTATGTACAACTTTATCTATTTTTTTATTTTTTATTATTAGCATATTCATTATTACAAATCATAAGTTTTCTTTATACCCTTTACCTAACCTGTTACTCCCCAAATCCCCTCCTTCCCTCTTACATCTCTGTTGTCCTTAGGTTTGTTTTCTCCTTCTGAATGTTCAAAATATTGTTGTGGTCTTTTCTTTCTTCCTTTCTCTCTCTCTCTGCCCTTCTTTCTCTCTTTCTTTCTTTCTCTCTCTCTCTCTCTTTCTTTCTTTCTTTCTTTCTTTCTTTCTTTCTTTCTTTCTTTCTTTCTTTCTTTCTTTCTTTCTTTCTTTCTTTCTTCTTTCTTCTCTCTGACTCTCTTTCTTTCCTTCCTCCTTTCTTAGCACCCAGTTATGAGTGAGAACATGCACTATTTCTCTTTCCTAGTTTGGCTTACTTCACTCAGTATAATTTTCTCCAGACTAATCTGTATTACTACAAATGGCAGAATTTCATTCTTTTTTATGGCTGAGTAGTATTCAATTGTGTATATATACCACAGTTTCCTTATCCAGTCAACTGTCAATGGATACATAGGTTCATTCCATATTTTGACTACTGTAAATAGAGCTGCAATGAACATGGGATTTCAGATACCACTTAAACATGATGATTTCCATTCCTTTGGATATATACCCAGTAGTGGGATAGCTGTATCATATGGTAGTTCTATCCGTAGTTGTTTGAGGAACCTCCATACTGTTTTCCATAATGGCTGTGCTAATTTACAGTGTCACCAACTGTGTAGAAGAGTTCCCCTTTCCCCACCTCCTAGCCAGCATTTGTTATTCTCAGTCTTTTTAATAATGGCCAGTCTAACTGGGGTGAGATGATATTTCATTGTGGGTTTGATTTACATTTCTCTGATGATTAGTGATGCTGAGCATTTTTTCATGTATCTGTTGGCCATTTGTATGTCTTCCCTTGAAAAATGCTTATCCATCTCCTTTGCCCATTCTTTAATTGGATTATTTGGCTTTTTTACTGTATAGGTATTTGAGTTCTTTATATATTCTGGATATTAATCCCATGTCAGATGTATAGTTTGCAAATATTTTCTCCCCTTGCATAGGTTGTCCTTCTGCTCTGTTGATTGTTTCCTTTGCTGGCCAGAAGCTTTTTAGTTTGATATAATCCCATTAGTTTACTTTTCTTTTTGTTGCATGTGCTTTGGGGATCTTATTCATAGTCTTTGCCCAGTCCAACTTCCTGGAGTATTTCCCTAAGTTTTCTTTAGGTAATTTTATGATTCACATCTTATATTTCAGTCTTTAATACATTTTGAGTTGATTTTGGTATACAGTGAAAGGTACAGGTCTAATTTCATTCTTCCACATATAGACGTCCGATTTTTCCAGCACCATTCATTGAAGAGGCAGTCTCTTCCCCAATGTATGTTCTTGTTGCCTTTGTCAAAGATCAGTTGGCCATAAGTATGTGGGTTGATTCCCAGGTTTTCTATTCTGTTCCCTTGATCTGAGTGTCTGTTTTTATGACAGTACCATGCTGTTTTGGTTATAATAGCTTTGCAATATAATTTGAAGTAAGGTAGTGTTATGCCTCTGGCTTAATTTTTTTTGCTCAGGATTGCTTTGGCTATTCAGGATCTTTTGTCATTCCATACAAATGTTAGGATTGCTTTTTCTATTTCTGTGAGGAATGTCATTGTTATTTTGATGGGGATTGCATTGAATCTGTAGATTGTTTTGGGTAGAACAGACATTTTCACAATGTTAATGCTTCCCATCCAAGAACATGGTATGTCTATCCACCTTTTTGTGTCCTATTTAATATCTTTCAGTAGTGTTTTGTAGTTCTCATTGTACAGATCTTTCACCTCCTTGGTTAAATTGTTTCTTAGGTATTTTATTTTATTTTTTATTTTTGGCAGCTACTGTAAATGGGCTTGGTTTCTTGATTTCTTTCTCTGCTAGTGTGTTACTGGAGTATAAAAATGCTACTATTTCGGGGGTGTTAATTTTGTACCCTGCAACACTACTGAAATTGCTAATCAGTTCTAAGAGTTTTTTGGTAGGGTCTTCAGGTTATTCTATACATAAGATCATTTCATCTGCAAACAGGAATAGTTTCATTTCATCCTTTCTGATCTGGATGCACTTTATTTCTTTCTCTCGCGCAATTGCTCTGGCTTGTATTCCAATACTATGTTAAATAGGAGCAGTGAGACTGGACATCCTTGTCTTATTCCTGTTCTTGCTTTTCCCCATTCAGGATGATACTGCTGGTGGGCCTTTCATAGATGGCTTTTACTGTGTTGAAATAGATTCCTTCTATACCTAATTTGCTGAGGTTCTTTATCATGAAGGGGTGCTTTTTCTGCATCTGTTGATATAATCATATGGCTTTTATCCTTGATTTTATTGATGTGGTGTATCACATTTATTGACTTGCATGTGTTGAATCATTCTTGCATCTCTGGGATGAAACCCACTTGATGGTGGTGTATAATTTTTTTGATGTGTTGCTGTATTTTGGTTGTTAATATTTTGGTGAGGATTTCTGCATCTATGTTCATCAAGGATATTGACCTATAATTTGCTTTTTTTTGCTGTATCTTTATCTGGTTTTGGTATCAAGATGATGCTTGCCTCATAGAATGTATTTGGGAGAATGACTTCTGTTTCAACTTTTTGGAATAGTTTGAAGAGAAGTAGTATTAATTCTTCCTTAAAGTCTTGATAAAATTCAGCTGTAAAGATATCTGGTCCTGGGTTTTTTTTTGCTGTTGTTGTTGGAAGATTGCTGATTACTCCTTCAATCTCATTTCCTGTTATTGGTCTGTTCTGGTTTTCCATTTCTTTTTGGTTCAGATTTGATAGTTTGATCCATTTCCTCCAAGTTTTCATATCTGTTGCCTTACAGTTGTTTATAATAGTCTTTAATGATTGTTCTTATTTCTGTGGTATCAATTGTAATGCCCCTTTTCATTTCTGTTTTTTGTTATTTGGGTCTTTCTTTTTTATTGCTAGCCTAGCTATTGGTTTGTCTATTTTATTTATCTTCTCAAAAAACTAACTTTTTGTTTTGATGATCTTTTGTATCATTTTTGGGGGGGGACTTTATTTCATGTAGCTCTGCCCTGATCTTAATTATTTCTTTCCATCTACTGCTTTTAGGATTGGATTATTGTTGTTTGCTTTTCTCCTCCTTTGAGTTGTAGTGTTAGATCATTTATGTGGAGTCATTTCATTTTTTGATGTAAGTGTTTACTGCAATAAACATTCCTCTTAGCACTGCTTTTGCAGTACCCCACAGGTTTTAGTATGATGTATCTTTATTTTCACTTGTTTCAAGAATTTTTTTTTTTTTTTTTTGGAAAGAAATGTACAACTTTATTGTCAATCAAAACAATTCAGATTTCAAGCAATGAAGTCTGGTATTTGTTTAGAAATTAGCAGATTTTTTAATTAATTATTTTATTTTAATTATTAATATACAATATAGTTAATTTTCATGTCCATTTATCAATTCCTCCTTTTCCTCCCTCCCATCAACATTATATATGTTCACATGACTTAACAAAATCAAGGAGTTGGTGTGATTTTTGTGCCTTCAAGAAATCTTTTGATTTCCTGTTTAATTTCTTCTTGGAACCAAAGATCATTCAGGAGTCTGTTGTTTAGTTACCTTGTACTTGTATAGTTTCCAGAGTTTTGCTTGTTATTGTTTTCCAGTTTTAATCCATTGTAATCTGAAAAGATACTTGAAATGATTTCAATTGTTTAAAGTTGCTGAGACTTAATTTGTGATTTAACATGTGGTCTATCTTAGAGAATGTTCCATATGCTGATGAGAAGAATGTGTATACTTTAGTTGTTGGATTAAATGTTCTGTAGATGTTTGCCGGGTCCAATTGACCTAAAGTATAGTTTAAATCCTGTGTTTCTTTGTTGATTTATTGCCTGGATGATCTGTCCAATGCTGAGAGAGGGGTATTCAGGTCACCCACTGTTATCATATTAGGGTCTATCCCTCTTTTTAGTTCTAAGAGTGTTTATTTTAGATATCTGGGTGCCCCAGTTTGAGGTGCATATATATTTGTGATTGTTATGTCTTCTAACTGGATAGATCCCTTAATGGTTATATAATGACCTTCTTTGTCTGTTTTTATATTTTTTGTTCAAAGTGTTTTCTCTGATATAAGAATAGCTACACCTGCCCATTTTTTGTTTCCTTTGCATGGTATATCTTTTTCCATCTCTTCACTTCTAGTCTTTGTATGTCTTTATAGGTGAGGTAGATCTCTTGCAAACAACATTTAGTTGGGTCTAGCTTTTTAATCCAATTGGTCAGTCTGTGTCTTTTGAATGGGGTGTTTAATCCATTTGCATTTAGGGTTCTTATTGACAATAATTGCTTTACTCTTGTCATTATATCACTTTTTGTTTAGATATTTTAAATATCATTTGTTCCCTTCCTCCCCTTTTATTTTTCATCTTTAATGTTAGTTGGATTTTTAAGGTGACATCATTTAGCTTCTTTCACTTTCTCATTTGCATTTTGGTTTTAATGGTGGGTTTTTCTCTTTCTTGTGAATTCATGGTAGTGATTATACCTTTTCAGATTCTGGGTGCAGGACTCCTTTCAGAAATTCTTGCAGGACTGGCTGTGTGGTAGTGAATTCCCATAATTTTTGTTTGCCTGGGAAACACACAATTCCTCCCTCATTTCTGAAGGATAACCTTGCTAGGCATAGAATTCATTGCTGGCAATTTTTTTTTCTTTTAGTATTCTGAATATATCATCCCATTTTCTTTTGGCCTATAAAGTTTCAGTTGAGAAGTCTGCTATTAGTCTTATGGGAGCTCCCTTATAGTTGCCTTGACATTTTTCTCTTGCTGCTTTTAGAATTCTCTCTTTGTCTTTGAGCTTTGCCAGTTTGACTATAAGGTGTCTTGTAAGGGGTGCTTAGGAATCTTTGAGCTTCCTGGATCTGGAGGTCTGCATCTCTCCCTATACCTGGGAAATTTTCTGTTATTATTTCCTTGAATAGGTTTTCCATGCCTTTTCTTTTCTTCTCCCCTTCTGGAATACCCATGATTTGGATATTTCTATGCTTGAGATTGTCCGCTAGCTCTCTTAGATTTTCTTTCTTTTTAAAAATTCTTCTTCCTTTTTTTTTTTTTTTGTTTGGGTTTCTTTAAAAAGACCATCTAAAGAGATATCAAAAAGTGAATTAAATATTAAGAAATAAACTGGGAATATACATTGGCCACGTCTTTTATTGACATAGAATCTTAATCTACTATATATGTGTGTGTGTGTGTATAAATAACTGCTATAAAATGATAAGAGACAAATAAACCAATATAAAAATGGGCCCAGTTAATAAGCAGGCATTTTCATAAGGAGATACATAAAATGACCCATTAGTAAATGGAGAAATGCAATATAAAAGCACAGTGAGATATGATTTCACAGCGACCAGATTGGAAAACATCTTAATAAAGTTATAAAAAAAGGTAGGTCAGTACTGAGAATTCCTTAGGATATGGAACAATAAACTATAACTTCTCAACCAAAATTAGATTATAAACTGGAACTAACATTTGGGAAAACAATTTGGCAACATGAAAATATGTGTACAAATTTATGTACACAACCCAACAATTTCTCTCCTACATATACCAATAAAAATGTATGCATATGTGCAACAAAATACATGCTTATAATGTTCATAGAAATTTTATTCATGATCATCCCAAAGGATAAGCAACTCAAATGTCCATCAACAGTGCAATACATAATAAAATAATAAAATAAAATATTACATAACAGTTAAAATTATTGAACTAGGACTATACTATACACAATATAAATTAATTGCTAAAAAAATTGAATAAATAAAAGCAACTTGCAGAAAAAAAATACCCAACCATACTAAACTAAGCAGTATATTGTTTAGTGTTATATACATAACAGTAAACATATAATGAAATTGAAGTAATAAACAGTCCAAAATTCAGGATATGTACAATGTCTTAAGGTAGGGAGGTGGATATGATTAGGCAGGTGCACACATGAGCTTCTAAGTTACTGGTAATATAGTCAATTATCACAATAGTTTTGTTCTATCAAGTTATCACGGACACTGAATTATCAAATATTGAATCATTGCTCCTAGGGGAAATGCAGGGTTAAGCTTTTGCCAGCCTTTGGTCACAACATTTGCATGAACTTATCTATACAAAACCTTCTTTTCTATGTGTTTCTGATTAAAGATGCTGTTAAGAGTAAATTTTATGTGTCAACATAGCTAGGCTATGGTATCCAGATATTTGGTCAAATACATCCTGATGTTTCTGTAAAGCTATTTTTTAGATGAGATTAATACTTAAATCAGCTAAGTAAAGCAGATTACCCTTCACAATACAGGCAGACCTCATTCAATCAGTTAAAAGAATTAAGAAAAAGACTAACATTCCCCAAAGAAGAGGGAATTCTGTCAGCAGCAGAAACCAACTCTGAGTTTTCAGTATGGCAGCATTTCCCTGGTTTATCAGCCAGCTACCATACCTGGTGGCAGATTGTTTACACTGGATTGCTTCCATCGTGGAAGGGGCAGCATTTTGCCTTTCCTGGAAGGGACACTTACTTTGGGTATGGATTTGCCTTCCCTGCATGCAGTGTTTCTGTCAAATTACTATCTACACACTTACAGAATGCTTTATCCACCATCATGATATTTCATGCAGCATTGTTTCTAGTCAAGAAACGTGCTTCAAAGCCAAAAAAAGTTCAGCAATGGGCCCATGCTCATGAAATTCACTGACTGTACAATGTTTCCTACCATCCTGTAACAGCTGGCTTGATAGAATAATAGAATAACCTTTTGAATATTTACTTACAGTGCCAGCTAGGTGACAAGAGCTAGCAAGGCTGGGACAAGGTTCTCCAAAAGGTTGTATATTCTCTGAACCATCATCCAATAAATGGTGTGGTTATATGTGCATTTCAATAACCAGGATTCACGCATCCGAGAGTCAAGAGGTGAAAATGGGAGTGACACCACTCCTTTTTACCCTTAGTGGTCCACTAGCACAAATTTTGCTCCCTGTTTCTATGACCTTATACTCTGCTGGCCTAGAAATTTTAGTTCCAGAGGGAGGAATGCTTCTACCTAGACACACAACAATAACTCCATTGGGCTAAAAGTTAAGACTGCGGGGTTCCTTGTATCTCTGAGTCAGTAGGCAAAGAGGGGAGATGCTGTGCTGACTAAAGTGATTAATTCTTTTCTTTTTTTTTTTTTTTTTTTTTGGTTGCTGGCCTATATGGGGATCCAAACCCTTGACCTTGGTGTTAGCAACACAGTGCTCTAACCAACTGAGCTGACAGGCCAGCCCTGGAGTGATTAATTCTGATTACCAAGGGAAAATTGGACTACTTCTCTGCAATGTAGATAAGGAAGACTATGCCTAAAATACAGGAGATTCTTTACGTTGTCTCTTACTATTACCATGCCCTATGATTAAGCTCAATGGAAGACTACAACCCAATCCAGGCAGGACTGCTAATGGTCCAGATGCTTCAGCAATAAAGGGTGGGTCATTCTACCAGGGAAAAAAACACGATCATCTGAGTTGCTTGCTGAAGACAAGGGGAATACTGAATGCGAAGGGAAATAAAGTAGGTATAAACACCTACCAGCTGTGATCACTTCATCAGTTACAGAAACATAGACTGTAATTGTCATGAATATTTCTACCTTATTTTGTTATGAGAATGTGTGTGAGTGTGCATGTGTGTGTGTATATAGCAAATATTTATGTTTTCTTTTCTCTTTTATCCCCTTACTATATAAGATATATTAACTTGATATAGTATTTGAGTGTTGTTAACTTTAGATCATAGTAATTAAGTTACAAGATCATGTAAGGACTTTGGTTCTTCTTCTGGGAAAAGCATTGTTGGTTGTATATAGGATAGTTATAAATAGGAATTATGACCTTTTATTTTCTCTATTTGGAGATTAAGTATGGTTTGCAGATATGTGCATTGTTTCCAAGTTGACAAAGGATAAACTTATAATAGTTATTTTCATGTGTCAACTTGACTAGGCCATGTTACCCAAATATTGAACATATCTAAATGTTGCTATGAAGGTTTTTTTAGACGAGATTAACATTTAAATCAGTAGACTTTGAATAAAGCAAATTACCCTCCGTAAAGTGGGTGCCCCTCATAAAGCAGTTGGAGTTTTATAAAAAAGACTGACTTCCCCCAGAGAATTCTGCCTCTTGCCTTTGAGGAGGTTAGTCTCTGCTCTCACTTGTCCACCATTTGTCAATGTGATACTCTGCTGACATTTTCACTACCACTAAGGATCTCATCAGATGTGTTCCTTGGACTTTGAACTTCCCAGCCTCAGAAATTGTAAGCAATAAATTTTGTTTTCTTATAAATCACCAAGTTTCAGCTATTTTGTTATAAGCAAGAGAAACAGAATACAGAAAATTGGTACCAGACAAGCAGAGTGTTGTTTATAACAGATACTTGAAAATGTGGAAATGGCTTTGGAACTGGCTGTTGAGGACAAGCTGGAAGAATTTGAAGGAGCAGGCTAGAAAAATCCTCACTGCTGGTGGGAGTTTAGAAGACAAGAAAACCAGAGAAAGTTTGGAGCTTTTTAGAGACTGGTTAAATGGTGGTAAGCAGAATGCTGATAGAAATATGGACAGTAAAGGACATTCTGGGGGGATTTACTGGAAACTAGGCAAAGATCAATGTTGTTATGAACTAGCAAGGAACTTGGCTGCATTGTGTCCATGCCCTAGGACGTGGTGGTAGTTGTAACTTAAAAGTCGAGAACCAGAGTATTTGGTGGAAGAAATTTCTAAGCAGCAAAGCATTAAGGAAGCGGCATGGCTACTTGTAGCAGCCTATGCTGAGTTATGGCAGCAAAAGCATGACATAAAGCCAGAATTTAAAAGGGAAGAAGTGTAAAGATTTGGAAAATTTGCAGCCTAGCCATGTGAGAGAGAAGCAGAGAGCATTTTCAGAAGAAAGATGCAATGGTGCTAAGATTAGTACAAAAGAAAGGGATTATCGGAGGAGGGGGGAGGCTCTGAGGGCACTGCAGAAGACTCTGGGGCCAAATCTTTTCTTTCAGGCCCAAAGGCCTAGGGAAACAAAATGTTCTTGGGGAACAGGTCTTGCACCCTCCATGGGTTTGCTGCCCAGGGTCACCTTGGGAAGCCACTTCCAGCACCAGCACTCTGGCTGATTTGATGGCACCAGCTTTGGCTAAATTGGCCCCAGGTGTGGCTGGATTCACAGCTTTGGAAAATACAAGCTGGAAGACTTGGCTTTGTCCGTGTGGTGTTAGGTCTGCAGGCTCACAAAATGCCAGAGCTCTGAGAGCTTGGGAGCCTCCACCCCAATTTCAAAGGATATATGGAAAAGTCTGGGGGCCCAGAAAGAGGTCTGTCACAGGAGCAGAGTCACTGCAGACAGTGTTCACTAGAGCAATGCTGAGCAGAAATGTGGGGTCAGAGTTGCAGCAGAGAAACCCCATCCGCACCACGCCTAGTGGAGCTGTGAAAGCAGGACCACTATGGAGACCCCAGACTTGTGGAACTATCAGAGTGGAATCCCAGCTTGCAAGAGTTGAAGTGTTAAATATATATATACACACACACATACATGCACATATCCAATTGGTCTGTTTTTCTAGAAGAACCTTGACTAATACAGACACCTTATTTAATGTATATTGTTGATCCAGAAACTTTGAATCCAAAACCAACAGCACTATAACTCATGCTTGGCTGATGCTTATCTAACACTTATATTTGTTCTGTCAGGCACATCACAGCCTTCCTAACTGTAGGAGCACTAGACAGCACTTCAACGCTATGCTTGGGGTCCACTCTCAATAGCAAAATCACAAAAACAGTAAGCAAAAACATGCAAAAAACTTGCCAGTAAATATTTTGTTGGTGTAAAGGACACTTGTTTATAGTACATGAACAGAAATAAAAAGGCAGAGCATCACCTTGTTCAATCTCGGCTAAGAGTTTGCACATTGGCCGACTCAAATTTTTTGCCACTCTGTGCATGGCCATGAATATCTGAAAGTGCTGCAAGTGTTACTGAACTCAGGGCCAGCTGCCCGCCCCCTTGAGAAGGAAAGAAAAAAAAAAAAAAACTCAGAAGTCAAATGGTTGGTATTAGAAAAGCAGATGTATTCAGCTGAAGGAGATGGTAGGCTATCTCATCTCAAAAATTTACGTTTACTGAGGGATTTTTAAAGGAAGGGTTGAGGGAATGGAATGTGGGAGGCGAAAAGCAGGAGAGCAGGAGACGTGAGTTACGAGTGGTCCATTTCTATGGGGCAGGTACAAGGTCTCGCCAAGGCCTCATCTGGTTTCTGTTCTCATCTTTGCTGTTATCTCAGGACCCTGCAAGATTTTTATTTGTGCCGGTGTACTTGGCTGGTGCCCAAAGTCAGCTTCAATCATTTGGCCTTGATCATTTCTCAAAACTCTACAAGTCTCAAAGGAAGAACTGTTAGCTTTACAAGGTACTAATTAGCTTCTTGGCCTTGTTTCCTACTTAGCCAGAGAGCTAAGAAAGTCAGGGGACGGGAAGAAAGAGTGGAGAGAAAAAAACTGTCCTTTTTAAAATCCTCCCCTCCTCCTCAGCCCAGGCAGTTTTAGGTCCCAACATGGATTCAGTCCTGCTCACTCTGTTGCAGGGAATCCTAAGCATTTTCTAATTGTTAAGCTTTCCCTTTTCCACTCAAGAAACTGTTTTAGAAACTCTATGCTCCACTGTACACTCTGGCCCCTGCCATTTACCCTGCTTGCTTCCTGGGGCCGCCGTCTAGGAGATAACAGCAGTCTCACCCCCAGAACCCCAGGTGCCAGAGGCAAATTAGGCTCCTAAAGTGCCCAACAGACTTTGTCCCACAATCAGCCAATCCAAATTAGCAGGGCAGCATCCTTCATTTACATAAGAGGACCTGAATGGGAACCTGTGAGGAAAAGGGTGGGAATTTAGGCTATATAAGGGGGTCTTTTCCTTTGTTCTGGGAGACACTGGTTTAGGCGTTGTTGCTCCCCAGTGCTGTCCTTGCTTGCAAGCAAAAAGAGGTGCTGTAACACTGAACAAAGAGCTGCAACACTAAAATAAAGAGCTATAAAACTACAACACTGATGCCAGTCTTGGATTCCTCTGTGTATTCACCCCACAGCAACTCAAACACAAGCATGGATTTGGGGGTTACAAATACATTTAAGAGAGTAAGCAAATTCACAAATACGGAACTCATGAATAATGAAAATGGACTGTATTTATTTTTGAATCTAGATACATGGTGTTAATTTTATTATCATTGGTATTTATGTACTTCATTTTGTCTGGTTATATAGTTCACAATACAAAATATTTTATATTAAAAAACATCAATGGTAAAAATTGTTAGAATGGGAAACCTGATTTTACAGGATAGACAAGGGAAATACAATCAGTGTAAGGAGTCTGAGAAGGCAGGAAATGCTAGGATTGAAATTATAAGTGCAGGGAGTGACTGCAGAAGGAGAAAAAGTTTCTATGTTATAACGGGAGGAAAAGGAGATGATGTTACAGTTGTTGATTGGTTTGTATATTTGCTTTTGGAAAGATGATGTCTAAATAAGGAGAACTAGGGGTTCAAGACAATGAAATAAATAGGATTGGACAAGTCAAGGTTAAGTGCCCATGTAGAAGATATTGAAACAGAGTAAGACTAGACCTGTGAGCTAAACTAACTCCGTTTTCCCTGATGAGGACGCTTTGTTTCTTTTCCACTCCTCAGTCATGAGACCCCCCCAGGGCAAATGATTACCCCATGGTCCACCCTGATAAAATGAACTGAGATAAAATAAGAGAGGACATAGATACTCCCCAAGGCTTGTTTACCTTAATTGTAAAAATTAAATTACAGATTAACTTTAAGACCCCTTTAGGAATTCCTGCCTGTGTACAAAGCATCAAGGTGACTGCTACAATGACCCTCCTGAGGTGACAACGATGAACACCACTGCCATTTTGGATCTACTGAGCATGCACCCATGACACAACCAGGAAGAACTGAACAGACCACCTCTAGTGATGCTGGCCTGTACCCCTTAACTCTTTTTCCTATAAAAGACCCTGAGCAGCTCCCTTTGGGGGCTAGCTTTACTGTCACTAACCCCTTTATGCATAAGTCTATCTCCTCTTTTAAGAAAGCATTGCTTGCTTTACTGCTGAGTACATTGTTCATTTCTATGACTTTGGAACCCAAGAGCCTAATTTAGTCATGGAGAACATTAGAAAACTCTAGCTACAAGAGGCAAGTGGCCACTGAGACTATTTTGCTCCCATGTATCTGCTTCTGGTCTCTCCTGGAGTCCCTGGCCTAAATTCTGACAAGGCAATACTTTATTCTCTTTTATTCTCCTTTACCCCCATTTTCTTACTCTTTAAAATGACTTCCGGACAGTTACAGCTTAAACTCCTCTCAACCTGTGAGAAGCATGCCCCATCTGACCAGCAGCAGCTTGCCCTGATGGGTAACCTGCAGAGGTGGGAAGACCAGTGCTACGCCATGAAGATCGTGCTTGAGCAGGTTCCCACTGACAGGGAATTCATGAGAATGGTGGGGATTCATTCCCATCCTGCAAAGTGACTGGAAGCCTGGAAGCCACTAAAATTCTCTTTACCTTTCTCTGATTTTCTGAGCCCTCTTCTGCTGTTTTGTTGGATTGTATCCACTACTATGTAGGTGCACCATAGAGAGCTCTGTCTATGCTTTGTTTCTGATTTTCTGAGCTCTCTTCTGCTGTTCTTTATAGGTACACCCTGGAGGGCTCCTGGCTATGCTTTGTTTCTCTGATTTAAATCTAGTCAGTACTTTTCTTCTTTGTGCCAACAATGGTGGGGAGAACTGCTTTTATCAATTACTGTTAATGAAATAGGTTGGCCCCACCGATTAGGACTAGGCTAAACTGGACCCCACTGCTCCTCTTTTCTCTTTGTTTGTTTGCTTGGTTAGACATTTAGTTGAGTACCAGTAATCTGAATAAACCTTCCAATCCTTGCATCAACTTTTGGACTTTCAAGTCATTTGTTCAGTGCAAGAGGGCATGCCGAGCCTGGTCTGTCAGTAACAACTTCAACAAAAATATGTTACTTAAACAAATGGAGTTTGACCACATGCAAGAGAAAGCCAAATACTGAAGCATCAGTCTTTGCAGCAGAGAAAAAGGTTATTCACAAGGCAGTTAAGTGAAAAGATGGGAGATATATATATCAAAATTGGTCTTGTCCTCTTCCAGCCCTCTGATGTCAAAAGGTCACACACTGGACATTTTCACAGCCTCAGTAAAGATGTCTGTGGGCTCAATGAGTGTGAGGGGCCAAGCTAATGCCAACAGTCCTGCAAAAACATCTTAGGCACAGAACTGTGGCTTCTGAGCCAGAGGTGTTATCTTAAAAGGCAGAAAGGAAGAAACGGAACGAGAGGTTAGTTATGAAAATTTACTGAAAACATAAGCATCTTCAAAAGGGAATAAATTTTAACTGAAAAGTCACTGGTTACAGATATAAGCATACACACACACATGTGCGCACACAGACATACACACACACACACACATACACACACACAGGATTGTAGGGCTGCTCATGAACATTTGTGTCTAAAGGATATGTAGTATATAAAAGGGCTGCCAATTAAAATATGATTTTTGCTGTCCACTCTGCCTCTTAAACACTGAACATTTAACAATATATTTTTTTAAGAATTAGCCATTTTTTTGGAGATTCGAAACAGTGGCTAAGCAGTGTTAGGGTACATGTTGAACATCTCAGTGTTGGATTGGACCCTAAATTGGAATCTAATTTCTAACCCAACATTTTTATTTCTATTTTTATCCACAATCTTTTTCTGCACTATACATACTAGACATCAAATAAACATTCAAACAGTACTGGATGTAAATAATTAATATTATAAATGACCCATTCTTGGTCAGTGATGTTTAAATATTTTTGCTTGGATAACCTCTAAAAGAATTTTGAAAAAAATGCACCATCTCCCTTATTTTTAGATTGTTGTGAAATTTTCATCATAATTTTAAATACTTGAAGAGGATATAATTTCTGGTGTGTTATAAATATTGGCATGTACAAATAAAATTGTTTTGTTACACTTTTAAATGTACCAATGGAATTCAAATATCATTACAACTTGATATCCTGGGTCATCCATTAAAAAAATAAAGATTTTTTATAAAAGTCAGAAATTTTGCACTATTTCCATTCTCTTCCTAAAGTGTTTTTTCCAGCACATGTCCTACATAGATTGCTTTAATTTCTTTATTTAAAGTCTTATATAAGTGTTACTATCATACTTAAAATTTGTCATTTTAAGATACTGTTTTTATTTCTTAAATCTATATGGCTCAAAATGTTAACAGTTTTTCTGATTTGACTTACAATTACAATTGTTAATAGGGCACATTGTTGCAAACAAATATTGGAAATGTGTCTCTTAAAATGAATAAGCACAATTATTTCTTGTGCTTATAGAAAAGGTTCAGCATTATATTTTCCTTTTATAGACATAAATTGTGAGGAAACAAGTTTGCATAAAATAGTAGATTGGAATGGAAAGAGTTTTATCATAGAAATATCACTCAATTATTTGATGTTCTTCTGAATTATTTGATAAATAAGTGTTTGATTACCTGTGAAACTTCATTAGGTTCTGCTTCAATTTTTTTTTTAAGCAGATAATTCTCAACCAATATTTAGAGCTGTCCCTTTGTGCTTTATTTTGATGCCTTGAGTCCCCTCCCCACCACCACACACACACTAAAGCAATATGCCACATTTAACAGTTGGAATTGGTAGAAAATATTCTATTCTTTTGTGATATGGAAGTAAGTGCTGTTATAAAAAAGGAGCCAGAGAATTCAAAAAAGCTTGATCGTAGAACAGTTTTAATAAAGAACACACATAGAAGTTGAAGAACGGGAAACTGATTCTGTTAAAACTGTATGTTCTTTGGAGACTTTTGTGAACCCTCCCTTTCAAGACTGCTGTTCTAAGCATCTCTGCATTTCCCACCAGGCTATTTGGGGATTTTTGCATCTCCTGCATATTCCACATAGGCTACAGGCTCAGAGCCTTATCTCAGGATCACCTATCAAGACATTTCATCTTCACTTGCTGATGTTTGTCATGCTAATTGAAGCCAGACAGTGAAGAATCTGCCTTGCTGGTCTTTTATTTTTATTTTTTAAAAATTTATATGCAACTTTATCCAAGTTTCTATCACCTTGCTCACTTACCATTTTTTGTCACACTCAGAAAGATTTCACATGTCCTCAGAGTTATTATGTTTCTCAAATTGAGACCTGTGCTCTTTGTAACAATGTTTAGAAGTTTCAAGAGGACAGTTTTCAAGAGAAATGCAGCAGATAACAATGTTTGATTTATTCCCCTGACCCTACACTTGGTGATTATAACAATCTCAAAAGCACAACTTTTTTCTTTCTTTCTTTCTTTCTTTCTTTCTTTCTTTCTTTCTTTCTTTCTTTCTTTTCTTTCTTTCTTTCTTTCTTTTTCTTTCTTTTTCTCTCTCTTTCTTTCTCTCTCTTTCTTTTTCTCTCTTTCTTTCTCTCTCTCCTTTCTCTTTCTCCTTTCTTTCTCTCTCTCTCTTTCTCTCTTTCTTTCTCTCTCTTTCTTTCTTTCTCTCTCTCTTCTTTCTTTCTCTCTCTCTCTTTCTTTTTTTCTCTCTCTCTTTCTTTCTCTCTCTCTCCTTTCTTTCTCTCTCTTTCTCTCTTTCTCTTTCCTTCCTTCCTTCCTTCCTTTCTTCCTTCCTTCCTTCCTTCCTTCCTTCCTTCCTTCCTTCCTTCTTTTGGTCACCTCATGATATACCTTTTCTACATGTGATCAATTTCCTTTGAATAAGACAAAATATTCATGAGATACAAAGGTAATTGTCCCCCTCCTGCCCATGATGTGAGGACCAGATTCATACTGGGGGCATACTCATTACCAGAAATTACTATTGTATCCCTTGTCTCCACCCAATTATTCTCCAACCTCCCTCCCTCTCCCCCCTTCCCCCCTACTCCAATTTGTATGCCTAGGAATGTTCCCTCCCTCTGTTAGACCACAGCACTGCTGTGGACTTTCTTTCCTTTCTTCTATCTGTCTTAGCTCCCACATGAGTGAGCACATGTAGTATTTATCCCTCTCTTCTTTGCTTATTTCACTCAACATAAGTTTCTCCAGGGTTCATCCATGTTGTTGCAAATGGGAGTATTTCATTCGTTTTTATGGCAGAGAAGTATTCCATAGTGTATATATACCATGGTTTCTTTATCCAATCATCCACTGATGGACATTTAGGTTGGTTCCATATCTTGGCTACTGTAAACAGAGCTGCAATAAACATGGGAGTGCAGGTATCTTTCAACATGATGATTTCCATTCCTCCGGATATATACCCAGAAGAGGGATTGCTGGATCATATAGAAGATCTATCTGTAGTTGTTGAGAAACCTCCATGTTGCTTTCCATAGTGGTTGTACTAATTTACAGTCCCACCAACAGTGTAGGGGCATTCCCTTCTCTCTGCATCCTTGCCAGCATTTGTTATTCTCACTCTTTTTGATTATAGCCAGTCTAGCTGGAGTGAGGTGGTATCTCAATTTGGTTTTCATTTGCATTACCCTGATGAGTAGTGATGGTGAGCATTTTTTCATGTATCTGTTGGCCATTTGTATGTCTTCCTTTGAAAAATGTCCATTCGGCTCCTTTGCCCATTTTTTAATTGAGTCATGTATTTCTTTACTATATAATTGCTTGAGTTCTATGTATATTCTACATATTAATCTTTTGTTGGATGCATAGTTAGCAAAAATTTTCTCCCACTCTGTAGGTTGTCTTTTCACTCTGTTGATTGATTCCTTTGCTGTGCAGAAACTTTTTAATTTGATATAGTCCCATTTGCTTATTTTTTCTTTTGCTGCTTATGCTTTTGGGTTCATGTTCATAAAGCCTGTGCCCTGACCTTACTGCTGAAGTGTTTCACCTATACATTCCCTTAGTAATTTTACAGTTTCAGGTCTTATACCTAGGTCTTTAATCCATTTTGAGTTGATTTTAGTATATGATGAGAGATGCATATCTAGTTTCATTCTTCTGCATATGGATGTCCAGTTTTCCCACTACATTCATTCTTAACAAACAATCACTTCTGTTCTCCAGATGGAAGGGCATATTGCTAACGTATGCAATTACATAAAGGCAGTTAGGATATTTTTCATCATTCCATCTATGTGAATTTGGGTTTTCAGTAATAACTATTAAAAATGAAGCTCTAGAACAAATTACTTTTTAGTTTTACCTTCTGCTGTTTCACTGTTGACTATAATCCTCAAATTAACATATGTTATCAAAAAAGCAATGCGATATAGCAAAATACAATTTGATGTATTTTTTCTGAATTTATTTTATACATACTCACACATATATATGTATATTCATATATACATACATGTAGACAAGTTTATACATGTACGTATTTGCTGTTACCTATGCTAGTGTGAGTATGTCTTTCTTTATTTCTTGAATTTATTCTATTTTTGTGGTGTTCAAATGTCTATGATTTTATGCTACGATTAATGTAATAACTGGAAGTTGTTATTGTTACTGTGTTTTTACGTTTCTTTTTTTTCACCTCAGCAAAATACAAATTCAGTAACCCTACATTAGTATTCAATACTTTCTTTTTGATCTACTGTTTCCAAAATTTAGAAAATTACCGAATTTTAGAGTCAAGTTTGTCTATACCATTCAAAAGAGAAAACCCCCAAAGCACTACTCTCCAAGGTTTGTTAAGGAGTCAAAAAAAGTAGAACCAAGCAGGAAATCTGAATGAACTTTGTAGCATACTCAGGGGCATTAGATTCTAATCACAGTTCTAATTACGTATGTGTAAGCAACCAAAATTTGGCTATTGAGCATTAATTAAAATTCTATTTTAATGTCTGTTTGAATATTCTCTTTCATTACTAAAGATGTGAAGCCATTATTTTAGCTCCCTTCTACAAGCTAAAAATATTATGCACAGTGGTCTGTTATAAAAGTTACATATATGTAGATAGACAGAGAGATAGAAGAGAGGGACAGAGAGACATACAATATTTATATAGTTAATAAAATATATGACAGAAACTTAATGAAAATACAAATAAAAATTAACTATACCTTACAATGGACTAAATATTGAGTAAAAGAAAGCCAATTTATTTGCATTTAGTCATTTATCTATTCAGCAAATATTTTTGAGCATCTTCCAGGATATTCCAATCAATCATCAAACAGAAAACTTACTGTGTCAGTCCATTATGCCAGGTAACAATGCTTCTAAGAAGTAAAGAACTCTATTATGACAAACAATTTTACAATATATGGGGAATTGTGTGAGCAGGAGCAAGAAGATGGGAAAATGCATGGCAGGTTCTGAGGGTAATAAATAGCACAATTTGGCTGGAGCCCAGGATTTCTCTAACAGGCCTTTACAAAATCCACATTCTAAGAATTCTAAAAAGTGCTTTCTAGAAAATGCACTCGTATGTAGAATCTAAAGAAAAAAAATGGTTGAAATCTTAGAAGCAGGGCATTGAACAGAGACTGGGGGGAAAAGTGGGGGAGGAGAGGATGGGGCACAGTTGGTCAACCGGTACGAAGTTACAATCAAATAAGAGGAATAATTTCTGGTGTTCTATTGCACAGTTGGGTGCCCATAATTAATAGTAAGGTATTTTATATTACAAAATAGCCAGGAGAGAAGATTTTGAATGCTCTCACCATAAATAAATGGTAAATACATGAGGTGATGACCATACTAAACAACCTGATTTGATCATTATACAACATATATATGTGCTGAAACATCAAATTGTACCCCATAAATATGTACAAATACAATGTGTCAATTAAAAATAAATAAATTAATTAAAATTGAAAAAGACAAAGGAATTATGGATGGTTATGCTATGGTCTATATACATTTTTATACCATGAAATATCTACTTAGTGAAGTACATTTTGATCCATCGATATTTGATTTATCCACCCAAAAGATTAATATTTCACAATGGCTTCCATATGTCACTGGAGAATAGAATGCTTTCTTACTCAAGTTTTTAAAATGAAATTCTATTTTAACCTTCTTCAGGACTGATTAAAGTAAAATAATAAATGATATTAAAGTATATCTAAGATGAATTATGTGAGTTGAAAAACAGTGGTAGATTAAAATATCTCTTATACAAGGTGATTAGATATAGCATTGCTTCTAAAATTTGGAAATATATCAAAAATATTTGACTCAGAAATATTTATAAAGGAGTTAATGATGTTATACATGTTAAGGACAATACAAAAATTTTCCTGGAAGTATTTAAAGCAAAACAAAACAAACAAAAAGAAACTTGCATTGTTTGATCTGATAACCAGAAAATCTACTCTGGCCAGGTAAGCTAAATTATAGTGCCTTGGGAGTTCTGAGATAAGTCGATAGTCTTGTCCACCTGTCCTGGAAAACGTTATCATAAGACCGCTTTTACTTAGAAGATGACTTAATGGCACCAGAAAGCCATAAAATAACCTAGAATTCTTCTTCTGACCCTTACGCTAGATCCCTGCATGTAGGATGTAACTAGCAACAATCCCAAATCTATATATGTCATGTACAACCAATAGAAAACCTGATGAAGTAATTAGAAGGGGTTATCTTTCTCTTTCTCTCCTTTGACCCTCCCCACTTCTTATGATTATAAAATGCTAAGCTTTGCTGATCCTCTTTGGAGTGCATTTCTCCGGCGACCTAATCTTTGCATCTCCCTGGCTGCAATCATCATATTTGCTCAATAAATCCTTGCTGTATGTATTTGGTCTCAGTTTCTTTTTAGGTTAACAATCTTACATGATGCTTTATCTTTCATTAATTTCCTTGAATGTCCTGGCTGTGCCTATATAAGAAGGGAAATTGAATATTCAAATTCGAAATTCAACTTTGGGTACAATTGTCATAAATGCCCTGGCACCTACCCCTTAAGGACACTATAATTTTGAGTGTAATGGCTCTATCAGACTCATTTTACATTTGTAAAAGCTCATGTCCTACTCATCTAGTTCAAACTGTGACACTACAGTGCATCCATGACCTTACTTGTACCAAGGCACCTGGACTCTGATTTTATATTACTTAGACATAAACTACCACCATTTTCTTGTAAAGATCACTCGATTACTTCTAATCAATAGAATTATCTTAAAAGGAATATATACCTTTTTTTAATAGAAAAAAATGCATATTGCCTGTTCTATATCAAAAGTTTTCTTTGATTTCCTGTCAGAGTATTTGAGAATAATAAGCATTAACAATGGAAATTTTTTATTCTTTTTGCAAGTTAAAGTAATTAAACTTTGACAGCCCAAAGAGAACTGTAATTTGTAAGAACATGACTGGGGCTTCCAAGGTTCGAAAAAAGAAACTTTAATCTCCTCAGTGAAAGGTTAGTTTGACATTTACTGTTGTGTGCAACAATTTGTTTATCAAGGCTTTTAATGACAAAAACTTCATAATAAATTTTTTTCTATTGTGTTTGTCAACTGAAAGTAAATTTGTCACTTTTCAACTGGAGAAAAAAATAATGAGAAACTTGAAGATTTTGTTTCAAAAATAGTAGAAATTATGGCTAATGTTAGATGAGGCAGAATGCTGAAAACAGAAGGCATTAAAGTTTACATTGTGTGGTGAGACATCCAGCCTAGTACCCCACCCTGGTTCCAGAGCTAGGGATGACAAACATGCATATCTCAAGAAGGAATTTGTAGGACTCCTTTCTTTAGAAACTAAATAGCTTCAGAGAAAAAAATCCTCCAGACCCCAGTTTTGGGGTTTATCAATGAAATGGTTCATTATCCACCTGTTCACCTTGGAGTGAGGTTCTACCATTTGAACAGAGTGCTTCCAAAGATTTTAAATGTCTTGCTCTTGAATATGAATGGACCTGTTAAGTTCACCAGATCTCTGAAAGAAGCATCCAAAATGAAAGATAGAACCAAAGCAAATAGGAAACAAAATGAAGGAATTGGAGTTAATTCAAAGAACAGAAAAAAATTATTTAAAAAAAACAGAGAAATGAACAGATCTCTTTTATACATAAAATAGTTACTGGACTATATGGAAAAACTCAGAAAAAAATAGCTAAAAAGATAAAGAGCAGAATGAATGATGTCTCTGTGAAATAAAATTTTAATTGATAGGTTATAGAATGTGTTTGTCCATTTGGAACATAATTATAATGGACTCCTAACAGAGCTGATTGATCATGTTTGAAAAGAAAGTAAATAAATGAAAATGATCAGAATAACTGTTAACCAAAGAGAATGCAATAGCTTGTTCAAGAAAAAGAACATAAGCATTGTGAAATACTTGGTTCAGTAGTTAACATTAAATATTAATTGTAAAAATTGTGATATCACTATATTGGAAGAATGAAGGTGTGTGGGAGGTGACACTTGAAAATAAGAGTATGTTCATCTAACAAAATGAGAAGTCAAGAGATAATATTGAAAATTGGTAAACCAAGAAATAGCAGTATAAAGATATTTGGATAAATAGAAACAAACACCAAGAGAAACAACTAAATATAATGAAAGTTGATTCTGTGAAACAGGAACAAGCAATGAGCTTAGGTGATGTTGGATACTGATGTTTTCATGTATAAGTCTTCCAAAGGTATTTAATATATTAATCTGACCTATATATTATTTTGATTAAAATATTAATGAATGAATGAATTAGAAAACTAGCTGATTGAAAGAACAAAAGTAAGTAGGAAAAAATATATGGGAGAAAGAAAAGCCTTATCTCATTTATTCATATATGAAAATGAATCACACCTCTTAGAACCAAGAAGTTATCTTTATAGCTAGTCTCCATCCCATGCTCTGCAATAGTGAACATGTCTTTCGTTCTCGAGAAAGAAGCTTAGTTTTCTCCGCTTAAATACTGTCGGTAATATGAAAAGTGACCTTACACTTACATGTCCTAAAGTGACTTATCTCTAGTTGGAGCTGTACCACTGTGAGCAAATTTCTGCTTTTTTGAATGTCAGATGATTCTAAGGTAATGGAAAAATTATGTCCTTTATTTATTCAAAAGCTATAAATTAGACTTATAAATGTACCATAACCTCCCTGAAGGCTTTCAAGATCTTCATCCCTCCTGCAAACCACCACTGTCACATTTAATTCTCCTTATCCCTGCCATGCCCAGTGAGTATGACTAGAAAATATTCTATTTGTTCTTGACCACGTTTTGATTGCCCTATATCTCTGCCCACTCATTAATGCTAAGAAGAAGAGATGGGTAGAGAACTCATCTACTTAGTGAGGTCTACCGTGACTACCATATTTAATATTATAACCTCCACCCTATCTAATATTGCCCCACTGTCTCTCCACCATCCCTTTTACTCTGCTCAAATTTTCCCATATCACTTATTACCTTAATTATTTTATTTAATGAAAATCTCCAGACAATATAATGTGATTTGTGTGACTACCAGGGATTTTGTTTATTTTGATTGTTAACGTATTTCCAGTGCCTAGGAAAAAAAAATGCCTGAGATACAGGAGATACTCAACAAATATTTCTGAATGAATTAGTGGCACATTATTTGTCTATTTTCCTTGATAATTGGGGTTGGGAGCATTAGTGTGACAGAAGACAGAGAATATGCCCAGTAACCTTAGTCAAGTTACTTAGCTTATAAGGGTCTCCATTCATTTTTAAAGTTTGTAATTCATTTAAACCATATTTATTGTGTGCTCCATCTCTTGGCAGCATAGTAAGTCTAAGAGTATGAGACTAAGAGAAGGCTAAAATCTCTGACCTCAAGATGCTCACAGTCTGGTGAGGAAGACAGATACATGCAAAAATCACTACATTTCAAAGCAATATATCACAACTCAGAAAAGACCATAGCAAGATTGCTGTAGCCAGAAGACATTTGCAATTATGTGGATGAGGAGAGAGAGAAAGGGAGGAAGAGAGGAAGAAACAGAGAGAGAAACAGAGAAAGAAATTAACTTTGATGTCGAATTTTTAAAAACTCAACAGAGTATGTTACATTTATAATAAAAAGCAAAGATATCTCTGTGGTGGGAAGAATAATGCTCTCCCTCCAAAAAATTTCTGAGTCCTAATCCCCAGAACTTGTAAATATTTTGTGTTACATGGGAAAAACAAATTAAGATCACAGATGGAATTAAGACTGCTAATCAGTTGGCCTTAAATTAAGGAGAGTATCTGGAATAAAGTTGAAGAAGGAAACAGAAGAGGAGGTCAGAGTGGTGCAACGGGTAAAAGACTTGAACTGCTATTTCTGCCTTTGAAGACAGAGGAAGAGGTCCATAAGTCAGGGAATGTGGGTGGCCTCTAGCAACTGGAAAAAGCAAGAAAATGGATCTAATGAATCCTCTCTTAGAGTCCCCAGAAAGAAATACAGCCCTGCTAGCACCTTAATTTTAGCCCAGTGAGACCCATTTTAGACTTCTGATTTCTAGAACTGTAAAATCATAAATTTGTGTTGTTTTGAGCCACTAAGTGTATGATAACAATCAAAAACTAATAGAATTCCTATTTTGGTATTCAAAAAAGAAATGCTTCGGATGGACCTTCAAAATTTATAGAACCAATATTTCAGTCTCCTTAACAATTGTGGTAAAGGAAGAAGACATTTCATGAACAATTGGAATGCTTTACTCCTTTTTTTCAAATGTAAGTATACCATAGTTATTAACACCTTTCTGTCAACAGGGTGGGATTTTATATTGCCCCCACTGCTGATTTGACAAAGCAATTATTAACATGTTTATGATTTGAGGAAATATCAACATATAACCATATCCTGTTTATGTGATGTTGTAGAGAAATTGGACTTCCCCATTAAATGGATTTTCTAAATAAGCAAACTCAATCACTTTTTTGGTGTGTGTATATGTGTGTATGTGTGTGTTTTGTGTATGAGTGTCCATGCTTGTTTATTTCTAATATTAAAGTTTTCAGTGAAAATTTCTATGAAATGTTTTCTCACTTTTCCATATTTTTTGAAGCAGAGCAATTTGTGCATATAACAATATTTTTCTAAGAATGAGTCATTATTATGAGCATGAATTGAATGTCATACTGTAATATTCCCATATTGTCATTTTCAGGCTCTAATGAAAGACATGGGGTAATTTATATTTATTCTAAATAGTTCTCATTAACTAATAGATGATTCAAACACAGTTTCTAATAATCACTCCATCAGTAGAAGGTAGAACAGATTGAGAGACCAGAACAAGAGCAATAAGATCATTTAAGAGGTTGCAGCAGTAAATTGAACATGCAGGAATTATTGCATGAACAAAGTTAGTGACTATGAGAATGGAGAGTGGATGACTGATTTAAGAGACATTGATAGGAAGAATTGAAAAAAATTGAAGTTTCATTGAGAATAACAGAAAATGAAGCATCAAGTACAACCTGTATAATTCCTGCCCAGGTGATATTATAGATGGTGATAGCATTCACTATGATAGAAAATATAAAAAGAACAAATTTGTATGAAAGGATAAAGGTTTCTTAAAGTGATAATCAAGTGGGGGTACACTACAGAAGTTGGATATTTGAAACCTCAAGTAAGGAACAAGCTCTGGAGATGAACTTTTGGGGGTCATTGCCAAATTACGAATGATAATTGAAGACATGGGTATAGATTAATTGATATATTATAAGAAGAAAAATAATGCTGTGAGGAATAGCAGAATTTAATATTTGGGTTAAGGAGAGCTTAAGAGTGTTAAAAAACTGTAGAGGATCTGAGATTTTATCCCACTTAGAAAGCTAACAGGTTAGTCTGCCACAGTTTCGTGGATGCTCTCAGAAGACATGAGACATAGAGACACAGAACTTTATTAATTATGATAATAGCTATAGACAGAGCATTAGTATTGGCATGAGTTTTCCTAGCCCCAGTTACCACAAAGTCATGCAAAGTTTGCCACATGATATTTACACAAACAGCGGGTGCATTACAGGAGGAAAATCCTAAGTTTAGGCAACCTAAATATTTCATTATGGCCAGTAAGCATGTATGTCCTATGCTTCCAAGAAAGAAACTCTCTGTATCTTCCCAAAGGGTAAGAAAATCTACCCTTTTCTCCAGAAGGAGAAACTACATCTTCCAAGGTTTTCACCACACAAGCATCCTTTAAAAGACAGAATGGAACATAGGCAATCAGATCCTTTGCGTATGATAGGCAGAAACATAAGATACCTATAGGCAATTATCTCCCAATGATAAGAGATGCTACCAAGGAATGAGTGAAAAGATTGAAAAACCAGGAGGGAGGGGAAATATGGAAGATGAAGTGGAAAGAATTTTATGAGGAAGAACATGCTAACAGCAACAAATGTTACAGAAATTTTAATTAAGGTGTGAAACATAAGCAGTCTATATAGTTTTGCAACCAGGATTAGAATTGTTGGGTCACAGAGTATCTTTGGCTTTAAAATATATTTCCAAATGATTTTCCACAGTGAATCGAAGCAATTTATACTCCTGCCAGCATAAATGAGAATTAGAGGTTATCCTTATCTTTGCCAACACTTAATATTGTCATCATTTTTATTTTTAATCATTCTTGGATGTTTGTAGTGATATATCATTGTGGCTTTAGTATGCATTGCCCTGATGACTGATGAACTTGATCACTTTTTGATATGTTTATTGGCCATTTGGATATCCACTTGCTTGAAGTTTCTACTCAAATCATTTTTGTTTCTTTTTCTATTGGGTTTTCATATGGAGTTTAAAAGTTTTTTGTTGTTCAAAAATAAATATTGTGTTGAATATATGCAATGATAATATACTCTATTACTTTATAGTTCAAATTTTTTACATTTTAAGGGTGTTTAAAAATAAAGAAAAACGGGCCGGCCCGGTGGCACACTGGAGAGTGCACCACTTGGGAGCACGGCGGCGCTCCCGCCGAGGGTTCGGATCCCATGTGGAGACCGGTTCCCGCTCACTGGCTGAGCGCGGTGTGGGCGCAACACCGAGGGTTGCGATCCCGTTGCCGGTCCCCGGTATGGGTGCGACACCGAGGGTTGCGATCCAGTTACCGGTCAGTAAAAAAGAGACAAAAAGGAAAAAAAAAATTTAAAAAAAAATAAAGAAAGAAAAACTTTTGGTTTTAGTGCAGAACATTATTTTTTCCATTTTGTTTAACACTTTATGTACGGCTTAAATAATCTTTGCCTTCCTCAAAGTTATGAAGGTACACTCATATTAACTTTTAGAATATTTCTCTCATTTTTAATTTAAGTATATAATCTAGTTGGAACTTATTTTGTGCATGCGATGGGATGTAGGGAGAAAATTTCATGTTTTTATCCATATGGATATTTTTTAAAATTTACTTTAATCCAATGATATTGCTATACTGACCATTTAATTTTAAATTTGTTGCAAGAATTCTTCTGATTTCTTATGTTCATATTCATGGTGTCCACAAATGAGTTTTATTTTATTTCCTTCTTACTGCATTGGCTAGTACCTCCAGTACAATGCTGAAATGAAATGAAAATAATGGGCATGTTCATCTCATTTTTAATCTTGAAAGGGGGGTTGGGAGAATTTAATATTTCACCAATTAAATTTAATGTTTGCTGTAGATTTTTCTGTAGATACCCTTTATCAGAATAAAATAATTTCCTATATGCCTCATTAAACAAGAATTTTTGCCATGAATGATTGTGAAACTTTTCATAAATTCTTATTCTGCATTGCACTTTCTATTCTGTTCTATTAATGTGGTGAAATATATTGATTGTTATCTAAATGTTAAATATACCTTGCATGCTGAAGCATTGTACTTTAAAAAAAAAACTAGATTCAATTTGTTATTTTTGTTTTGCACTTATGTTTATGAAAGTGATTACTCTCTCTATAATTTTCTTTATTATTCACAGTTATGCTGGCTCCATAAAATGAGTTGCATTCTTTCTCTTTCACTATTTCTCCTCTCCCTTTTTATTTCTCTGAAAAAGTTGTGTAAAATTGGTGTCACTTTTTTATTAAAACTTTAGAAAAATTTACTAGTGAATACATCTTTTTTTTGTGGCAAGGGCTTTTTGCCAATTTAATATCTTTATCACATACAATACTATTTATGTATTTTTATTTTATTTTTATCTTATCTCGTCAACTTTGTAAATTGTGTTTTTCCAGGTATAATTTAATATAATGTAAAATTTTATATTTATTTTTAAAAACTGTTAGTCTTCATAATATCTGTAAAATATATAGTGATTGCACTTTTTGAGCCCTTACATTTTTAACTTGTAACTTTATCTGTCTATCTATTTATGTATCTATTTATCTATCTTGATCTTGATCAGTTTTGCCAGATGTTTATCAAATATTTGAGTCTTTCAAAGACTACTTTTGGCTTTGTTAATTATTTCTATTGTAATTTTTTGTGTATTTTATTAATAGCTATTATTTTCTTCCTTCTACTTTTTCGGTATGTGATATAATTTTCTCTTACTCACTTATTGAGATAAAAATTTGGTTATTAATTTGTGATCTACCTTCTCTTGTAATAAATTTATGGACATAAATTTTCTTCTCTGCACAGATTTGCTGCGTTTCACAAGTTTTTATATGCTGTATGTTCATTATACTGATCAAAATATTTTTTAGTTTTCAATATGATTTCTTCTTTGATTGATGAATTACTTTGAAGTATATTGGTCAATTTTTAAACAGACTTTTTATTGCATTATTAATTTCAAGCTAAATTCCACTGTGATGAGAATATACCCTGAATGATTTCAAAACTATAAATATTTGTTTAGATTTGTTTTTTGGTTTAGCACATGGTGAATTGGATAAAGTTTCATGTTCATTTGAAAAGAATGGTCACTCAACAGTTGTTTGCAATGTCCTAAATTTGTAAATTGAGTCAGTTTTGTGAATTTTGTTGACCAAATCTTCTGTATACTTAATATTTCTAATTCTTCTTGTTCTAAAAGTTAATTTTTCATTTTTATTCTAAATTTATCACTTTTACTTTATCAAATATTGTTTCGTGTTTCAAAACTCTGTTATTGGGTCCATACAAATTGAAATTGCTACATCTTCCCCGTGAATTAACTTACTGGAGTGAATGTGATGCAATTGGAATTCAAATCTTGACAGCTGAGGTATAATTACAAGGGTACTTCAAAAAGATTGTGGAAAAATGGAATTAAAAGATTCTAACCTTTCCATGAACCATTTTTATTGTGATAAAACACATACAACATAAGAATTGCTACTTTAAGCATTTTAAAACAAATAATTGTGTGGAATTAATTACATTCACAATGCTGTTTAACTACTACTTCTATTTCCAAAATTTTTCATCATCTTAAACACAAACTTTGTACACATTAAGCAGTAACTTCTCATTATTCTTTCCCCTTGTTTCTGGTGATCTCTAATCTACTTCTGACTGACATTTTTTATTCTTTTAAATTTATTTTTTCTTAATTGACTCATGACAAATGCTTATATATTTATGAAATATAATGTAATATTTGGGTACATTTATATAGTGTGCAATAATCATATCGGGGTACTTAGCATATTCATCACCTCAAACATTTGTCTCCTCTTTGTGTTGGAATTATTCAACATATTCTCAAACAGCTATGAAGTTATACAGTAATTTGTTGACTGTAGTCTCCATATATTGCTATAGAACACTAGATATTATTCTTTCTTTCTATCTATAATTTTGGAACCATTCTCCATCCTCTTCCTATGCCCTCCTCTCCCTCCTCTTCTTCTCTAGTAATGACCATACTACTCTCTACTGGTATGAGATCTACCTTTTAAGCTTCTACCTATGAGTGAAAATATGTGGTATTTCTATTTCTGGTTCTGGTTTATTTCACTTAAAATGATTTTCTTCAAGCTCATCCATTTTGCAGCGAATGGCAGAATTTTATTCTTTTTTATGGCTTAGTAGTACTCCAGTTTTTTTTTGTTTGTTTGTTTGTTCATTTGTTTGTGTGTGTGTGTGTGTGTGTGTGCATGCATCTCACATTTTCCCTTCTTCATCCTATCATTTTTTTTTTCTCTTTTTAGGTGGGATTTTTATTCTTTTTTTTTTTTTTTGTCTTTTTCCGTTTCCGGCAACAGATCGCAACCCTCAGTGTTGCCCCCGTACCGGACCGGGACCGGCAACGGGATCACAACCCTTGGTGTTGCCCCCACGCCTCGCTTAGCCAGTGAGCAGGAACCGGTCTGTATGTGGGATCCGAACCCTCAGGCGGAAGCGCCGCCGCGCTTCCCAAGCGGCGCACTATCCAGTGCGCCACCGGGCCGGCCCAGGTGGGATTTTTATTCTAAAGTGATTGATATTTTTATTCTAAAGTGATCTGGCCAAAATCTTTTTTTTTTATTAATTTTAAGTTTGTTTATTAATATTATTTTTTTACATTCTATGATGTTGTTGTGGAGCAGTTGGGGGGAGGGGCAGAGGGGAAGAGGGAAGGAAATAGGGTGGGAGGAGGAAGGAGGAGGGGCAGAGTTGAGGACTGTGGCACCCCCTCATTCCTGCAGGGAAGACCAGGGGCCTTCCAGCAGTGTCTTGGTCATTGCTAGGCTGGGTGCAGATGTCAGGGGGATGTGGCTGAGGCCCATGACCCTCCACTTCCCCAGCTCAGGAGCCCAGGGCGCTTCTTGCAGTGGCTGAGTGGTTGTTGATGGGTTGGTTGCAGGTGTCGGGGGGCATGGCTGAAGTCCCCAGCCCTCCCTCCTCCCTGGCTTGGTAGCCAAGGGGAGTTTCGGTCCTTCTAGGTTTTATAGGTGTTCTTTGGTGATGGTGAGACCTTTACTAGCTAATATCAAACTTTGTCTCTGGTCTGTGAGTATTTTGGTTTTTTTCCAGTTCTGTGTTGGATTATTTGCTGTTCCTAGCACTTAAACTCTGCACTGGAACTAATTTGTTGTCCTTTGCTTACTTCCAAAATGAGGGAACTTCCTGTGGGGGGACCAGCACTTGAGCTCTGTGGTGGAGCTAAATTGTTGCTTTGCTGCTGATTCTCTGGGAAAGGCTTTATGTGCAGCTCAGGTTTTAATGGTTGACTTTATAGGTACTTCAAGGCTAGTGAGATCTGGTACACCTGGGTTGTGTAGAAACTCTGGTCTGGGCCTGAGTCTTTTCAGTGAGCCACATCCCCTGCAGATCTATATTACTCACCAGTCTCCACTGAGTGGTCCTGTGCTGACTGGGGGGCAGATCAGCTGTCCTTGCTGTGCCCCTGGGTTCTCCCAGTGGGCCCCTCTCCCCCAACACCTGTACTCCAAACACTTCCCATGGGGCAGGCCATGTGCTAGTCCCTTGCAATGACTCACTGGCCTCTGAGTGGCTCCTTTTTTTCAGTTGTTGTAGCTTCTTGCTCTAGCCCTAGCTTTGAAGCAGCTGGGGCCTGAAACAGTTGTAGCATATTTTCTTTCCCTCATTGTGGCTTCTCCTGTCTTAATGTATTCCATAGATCTTTCCTCCTCTTCCCCTGACCTGTAGCTGCCCCAGTTTGGCTGTTGCTGCTTTTTAATAAACATAAATTGGTTGATTTGTGGGAGAGAGTGACACTTGCAACTGTCTGTTCCAAAATGTTGACCAGAAGCCTCTGGCCAAAACCCCATCATTTCTTGATGGACATTTAGGTTGGTTCCAAATCTTGGCTATTGTGAATAGAGCTATGATAAACATGGGAGTGCAGGTATCTTTTCAACTTGTTGATTTCCTTTCCTTTGGATATATACCCAGGACTGAGATTGCTGGAACATATGGTAGTTCTGTCTGTAGTTTTTTGAGAAACCTCTATGCTGTTTTTCATAGTGGCTGTACTAATTTGCATCCCTGTCAACAATGTACTACAATTCCCCTTTCTTCATATCCTCACCAGCATTTGTCATTTTTTAATAATAGCCATTCTAGCTGAGCTGAGAATGATATCTAATTGTGGTTTTGATTTGCATCTCTCATGATTAGTGCTGTTGAGTATTTTTTTATATGGTTCTTGGCCATTCCTTTGTCTTCTTTTGAGAAATACCTATTCAGCTTTTTTTTGCCCATTTTTAAATTAAATTATTTGTTTCTTTTTTTAAAACTATTGAGTTGTTTGAGTTCTTTGTATATTCTGGATGTTAATCCCTTGTAGGATGCATAGTTTTCAAATATTACTCCCATTCTGCAGGTTGTCTTTTCAGTCTTTTGATTCTTTCCTTTGCTGTGCAGAAGCTTGTTAGTTTGATACAATCCTATTTGTTTATATTTGGTTTTGCTGCCTAAGCTTTTGTGGTCTTATTCATAAAACTCATTGCCCAGTCCTATGTTCCAAAGTGTTTCCTATGTGATTTCTTCTAGAATTTTTATAATTTCAGGTCTTACATTTAAGTCTTTAGTCCATTTTAAGTTGTTTTTTGTGTACACAGGTGAGAGATGAGTCTAATTTCATTATTCTGCACATGGCTGTCCAATTTTCCCAGCACTATTTTCATTCATTCATTCATTCATTCATTCATTTATTTATTTGGTGGCTGGATGGTACATGGATCCAAATCCTTTACCTTGGTGTTATAACACTGCACTCTAACTGACTAAGCAAGGTGGCCAGCCTCTCAGTACCATTTATTGAAGAGACTGTCTTTTCCCCAATTTATGTTTGTGGCTCCTTTGTTGAAAATCAGTTGGCTGCAGGTACGTGGATTTATTTCTGTATTCTCTATTCTGTTCCATTGGTCTTTGTGTCTCTTTTTGTTCCAGTACCATGCTGTTTTGATTACTATAGCTTTGTAGTATATTTTGAAGCCAGGGAGTATGATGACACCTGCTTTGTTCTATTTGCTCAGAATTGCTTTGGCTATTCAGGGTCTCATTGTTCCATGTAAATTTTTGAATTGTTTTTTCTAGTTCTGTGGAGTGTGTCATTGGTAGTTTGATGAGGATTACATTGAATCTGTAGGTTGCTTTGAACAGTGGGGTCATTTCGACAATATTGATTCTCCCAATTCATGAGCATGTAATGTCTTTCCAGTTTTTTTTGTCTTCATTAATTTCTTTAATGAGCATTTTATAGTTTTCATTATACAGATCTTTCACCTCCTTCATTAAATTTATTTCTAGGTACTTTATTTTTGTTCTTGTTGCTATTATAAACGGGACTGCTTTCTTGTTTTCTTTTTCTGCTAGTTCATTGTTGGCATATAGAAATGCTACTGAATTTTGTCTATGGGCATACCGCCACGAAGGCGCATGATCTCATCTGATCTTGGAAGCTACACAGCATTGGGTCTGGTTAGTATTTGGATGGGAGAAATGCTACTGATTTTTCTATGTTGATTTTGTATCCTGCAACTTTACTAAATTTGTTTATCAGGTCTAGGAGATTTTGGGTAGTCTTTCTGTTCCTCTTTTTATAAAATCATGTCATCTGCAAATAAGGACAATTTGACTTTATTCTTTCCATTTGGAAGCCCTTTACTTCTTTCTCATGCCTAACAACTCTGGCTAGGACTTCCAGTGCAATGTTGAATAAAATGACAAGGGTGGGCATCCTTGTTCCACTTTGGTATGATGTTGTCTATGAGTTTGTCATATACAGTCTTTATTGTAGTGCAGCATTTTCCTTCTATACCTAATTTGTTGAGAGTTTTTATGATGAAGAACTGTTGACTTTTATCAAATACTTTTTCTGTGTCCATCGAAATGATCACTTTTTTTTCTTTTATTTTGTTGATGTGATGTATTACATGTATTGATCTTCATGTGTTGAACCATCATTGCATCGCTGGAAAAAAATTACACTTGATCATGGTGTATAATCCTTTTGATTTGTTGTTGAAAACAGTTTGCTAGTATTTTAGTGATAATTTTTGCATCGGTATTCACCAGAAATTTTGGCCTATTGTTTTTTGCTCTTGTTGTGTCTTTGTCTTGTTTTGGTGTGAGGGTGATGCTAGCTTCACAGAATGAGTTTGGGAGGATACCCTCTGCCTCAATTTTTTGGAATAGATTGAGAAGAATTGATACTAGTTCTTCTTTAAATGTTTGATAGAATTTAGCATTGAAGTTATCTGGTCCTGGAGTTTTCTTTGTTGGGACATATTTTATTACTGCTTCAATCTCATTACTTGTTATTGGTCTATTCAGGTTTTCTTTTTTTTCTTGGTTCAGTCCTGGTAGGTCAAATGTGTCCAGGAGTTTACCCATGTCCTCTAGGTTTTCAAATTTATTTGTGTATAATTGTTCATAATAGTCTCTAAAGATTCTTTGTATTTTAGAGGTTTCAGTTGTAATGCCTCTTTTCACAATTCTGATATTTTTATTTGGTTCTCTTCTCTTTTGTCCTCTGTCAGTCTGGCTGATGGTTTGTCAATTTTGTCTATCTTTTCAAAAAAACAACTTTACATTTTATTTATCTTTTGTGTTTTTAGTCTGAATTTTATTTATTTCTGCTCTGATTTTTATTATATCTTTTCTTCTGCTTATTTGAGGTTTGGCTGGTTCTTGCTTTTCTAGTTCCTTTTACATTATTAGGTTGTTTGAAATCTTTTTTTTTACTGCAATGAACTTTCCTCTTAATACAGCTTTGGCTGTATCACATAGGTTTTGGTATATTATGTTTCTGTCTTCATTTGTTTCAAGGAATTTTTAAAATTTACTTTTTAATCTCTTGTTTGACCCACTGGTCATTCAAGAGCATGTTGTTTATTTTCCATATATTCATTGAGTTTCAAAAGTTGCTCTTGTTATCAATTTCTAGTTTTATTCTATTATGGTAAGAAAAAAAATACTTGATATGATTTCAGTTTCTTTGAACCTGTTAAGACTAGTTTTGTGGACCAGCATATGCTAAGTTCTGGAGAATGTTCCATGTGCTGATGAAAAGAATATATATTCTACAACTGTTGGATGAAGTGTTCTGTAAATGTCTGTTAGGCCCATGTGGTCTATGGAGCCATTTAAATCTGATATTTCTCTGTTTATTTTCTTTCTAGATGATCTGTCCAATACTGAGTGTAGGGTGTTAAAGTCCCCAGCTATTATTGTGTTGTCATCTATATCACCCTTTAGATCTTAAACTATTTGCCTAATATAGCTGGGTGATCCCTTGTTGGGTGCATATATATTTATAATTGCTGTATCCTTTTGCTGTATTGATTCCTTTATTATTATATAATGCCCTTCCTTATTTATTAGTACAGATTTTGATTTAAAGTCTGTTTTATCTGATATAAGTATAGCTACTCCTGCTTGTTATTGTTTTCCATTTGCATGGATTATCTTCTTCCATCCTTTCAGTTTCAGTTTATGCATGTCCTTCTAAGTAAGGTGTGTTTCCTGTGGGCAGCATATGGATGGGTCTTTTATTATTATTATTATTCAGACATCCTGTGCCTTTTAATTGGGACACTTAACCTATTTACAGTGAAGTTTATTATTGATATGTTAGGTCTTACTCCTCTCATTTTGTTGGTTGCTTTTCTGATTGATTTGTGTGTCCTTTATTCCTTTCTTTCTTATTGTTTAAACTTATGGTTTGGTGGTTTTCTGTGCTGGTGATGTTTGATTCCGTTCTCTTTCTGTTTTGTGTATTTACTCTTCCACTAAGGTTTTTTTTTTTTTTTTAATTTTTGTGTGTTTTCATGATGCTGGATATTGTTTTTTCTCTTCCAGGTGTGGGGCTCCCCTAAGCATTTCTTGTAAGGCCAAATTGGTGCTGATGAATTTTCTTAGTGTCTGCTTGCCTGACAAAAACTTTATTTCTCCTTCATTTCTGAAGGATAGCTTTGCTGGGTATAGTATTCTTGGCTGGCATATTTTTCTTTCACTACTTTGAATATATGATTCCATTATCACCTGGCCTGTATGGTTTCTGCTGAGAAGTCTGCTGTTACTCTAATGGGGATTCCCTTGTAAGTGACTTTACACTTCTCTCTTGTTGTTTTTAAAATTCTCTCTTTATATTTAACTTTTGACAGTTTCACTACAATGTGTCTTGGAGAGGATCTTTTGGGGTTTAACTTATTTGGGGACCTTTAAGTTCCCTGGATTTGGATGTTTCTATCTTTCCCAAGACTTGGGAAGTTTTCAACTATTATTTCATTAGATATGTTTTCAATACCTTTTTACTTTTCTTCACCTTCTGGAATGCTCATAAATAGAAAATTCCTTTGCTGGATAGCTCTCCATAAATCTTATAGACTTTGTTCATTTTTTTTATTTTTTATCTTCCTGGGTTATATCAAAACAGCTATTTTCAAGATTAGAAATTCTTTCTTCTGTGTGATCTACCTATTGTTGAGACTCAGATGTATTTATTTCATTCAATTAATTCTTCAATTCTACAATTTCTGTTTCTTTTTTATGATATTTATCTCTGCTAAATTTCTCATTCAGATTATGAATTGTTTTTCTTATTTCATTGAATTGTTTATCTGTATATTCTTGTATCTCAGCGAGTTTTCTTAAAATTATGAATTTGAATTCCTTTTCCAGAAAGCCAGCAATTTCCGGTACTCAATGATTTGTTATTAGAAGATTATTGTGTTTGGTCATGTCGTGTTTCTTTTCGTTTTTTTTTTTTTAATGTTTCTTGTTTTCCTATATTGATGTCTATGCATCTGGTGCAACAGTCACCTCTTTGAATTTCATAGAGTAGCGTGTAGGGGCATGGACTTTCACCTGCAAATATGTCTTTTGGGTGTTGATTGGGTAGATTACAATGACTTTGTTCTGGATGGATGCATAATGTAGCCTCTGTGTAATTTCTTCAGCTTTAATCCACTTTCATTATGTTTACACATGTCTCAAAGGCCTATTCTTGGGACATTTATGGCAGCAATGGTATGTCTTTGCCAGGTGTGGTTTCACTGTGTTGGTTCTCAGGCTAAGGGTATGCATGAACTCACAGTGGGTCAGTCATCTCAGGAACTGATTCACTGACGGGCTGCTGGTTTGATTTTCAGGCTAGGGGTGTAGGTGAATGCCATGTCAGGAATTCCATGGCTGTTTTGCTAGTGGCAGGGTCACTGTGTTGACTCTCTGACTAGAACAAGCCCACAGGGGCATGTCAGCCAGGCTGTTTCTCACATGGATGTGTGTGCCTGCAGTGGCTCAAAGAGTCAGGAGTAGGTCAAGTGGGGACACGAGAGCTAGGCTATTGTTCTGAGTCAGGGGCTTGGGTACACTTTGGTTTGGCTAACTGGATGCAGGTCTGCTATGAGCCAGTCTACTTCTTCACTTCATGGGGTCAGGTGGTAGGTCAGACACTAGGTTGGCCTGCAAGAAAAGGTCCCTGCCAGCTGCTTTTGGAGCAGGGTTTGAGGATGCTAGTTTGGGACTACTGAGGGAAAGACCACCTGGTCGCTTCTCTGGGTGGGTGCAAGTGTACTTTAGTTCTGCCAGCCTGTGTGTGTTTTCATTAGGGTAGGTGTTGCTTTTTGTTGCTTTGACCCCCACAGATTTGTCACCCTACTTTTCCTGGGTGAAGGAGATGCAAAGGATTACTCAAAGCCCATCTCTTCTGAGCAGGGAGAGGCCCCAAAGTGGTTAACTTCCCTTTGGAATGCTCCAGCGAGAGGCATCCCTTCCTTGGGAAATTAACCCCAAATTGGTGTTCTCTTCCTGCACTTATTTTCCAGACCAGGAAGTTGCAGGAAGAGAACGTAGGTGGGGTTATAGTTTAACAATATAGGCTGGTAACTTTCAGTGATACAAGTCAGATGACATTCCTTTTGACAATTAAGTGATCTTACAGCAATTTCTCAGTATCTTTACATAACAATCAGTAGCTAGTCTGTCCTTGAGCCAGCAACCTTGCTGTGCCACAAATCTTTATCTTACACCAGAGACTTTATAGCCTGAGGAAAATTTCCAGTCCTCCACGATGTCAATATTTGAAACAGCAAGGCTTTGGAAAACCAGGCCCTGTGAAGTACATTTGCTTTAAGAATCCTCTACAGGTAGGCACCTGGGAGCAGTTTTTCTAGTTTTGGAGCTTGGGTACACAGAACTCAGCCCATTGGTGGGGGGTGGGGGCAGGATCTGCCTATCTGATCTCTGGCCAGGGATATGGAGTTGCACCCATTCAGCAGATTTGGTATTGTCTTCCCATATGTGCAGGACTGGGGTCACAGCTAATCCCAGGCTTCAGACTACTGGGATTAAGCACTGTAGCCTCTCCTGTGAGTATGTTCAGATGACAGCAGAGGCTTCAGTCTGGGAAAGTGCAGTGGTTCTGGGCCCAAGTGCAGAATGTGCTCCTGCAGTGGTTCTGATTTCAAGATGGTGCCATCCTGCAATGGCTTGGGTAACTAGGGTGGCATGTAGGGAGTGCAAAGTATGTTCTCCTGTTCTGGAGCAACAAAGTGCATGTATTCTAGGCAGCTCCCCACATTTGACTTTGGGCTTGCAAGGGCTATGGAATTCTCCTACAGCAGGAAGTGCAGGCCTCTGTGGTGAGGTAGGGATTGGTGTGTGCCCTCTTTCTACCTTTTCCCCCCACAAGGGAACATTTTTCATGTGCTGATTCCAGTGGTAGAGATTTGACCACTAAGGCTATGTGCCTCTTTCTCCTCTCTGTGCTGCCATCCTGGGCTTTTGCATTCCACTCTTTGCCTTGTCACCAGTCTCCTGCTGCACTCCTGCACTCTCCCATAGATGCTCCCATTAACATTTAGCTGTCTATTAGCTGTTCTGGTTGTTTTCTGTGAAAGGGATGCAATCCAGATGCCTCTAGTCCACCATCTTGCCCCACCTCCCTCCATGAACTTTTTGAAGTACTCCCACATGTATAATCACTTTGGAAAACTGCTTAGCATTATCTGTCAAATTTAAATATATGAATAACCAATGACCACTTTATTCTATTTGTATGTATATTCCCAACAGAAATTATGATTGCATAAACCAAAATATATGTAAAAGAATATTTATTGCAACACCATTTATGTAGCTCAAACTACAAACATCCCAGATGTCCAACAGTAGAATGTATACATAAATTTATACGTAGAAATATATATTTTATGGAATACTATAAAGCAAAGAAATGAACAAAATACAGTTTTATGGAAGAACATAAATGAATTTTACAATGTTGACCAAAATAAGCCAGACACAAAATAATATATATATTTTATATATAATGTATAATATGTTTATCCTACGCATTATACATATGTATGTATATCAATGAAATGATGTAAACCTTTAAAAAAAGGTAAAACTATACTATGATTTTAGAAGTCAAGATACTGACTATTTTCGTAGAGGAGTGAGGATATTTTGGTTAAGAAGGAACCAGAAGGGGTATTTTGAAATCTGATAATATTTGATTTTTTACCTGTGTGGTGATTACATAGTTGTGTTCTTTGTGATAATTCATTGATATGTTATTTTTATGTATTCTTTTGCTTGTATGCTATACTTTTACAAATTGCTAAAAAAAAAAAAAAATTAAGAATGCCAATCTTATTTCCAGTGCTGTTTATTTACTGAAAAGAAAATATTTGAGATGCATGCAATATTTTTCTCCCCCAGGAGAGAAGTTTTGACAAAATCAATGTGATTTTTTTTCTTCTCCTCTTTTTAACTTGCAAGACCTACTCCCTTACTAAAAACCTTCAAGAGCTTCTTGCTGCTATTAAAATAAAGACAAACATATTTAATTTGGCCATTATTTATTTATTTATTTTAGGGCAGCTGGCAGGGATCAAACCTCGGACCTTGGTGTTTTCAGCACCATGCTCTAACCAACTGAGCTAACCAGCCAGCACTAACTTGGCCTTTAAAACACTGTATGATCTTGTAGAGGCCAAGGGAAAACCTTTCCTTCATCTCTTAGGGTTCATTAGTAAAAATCATTGACAAATTTAGATTAATATGAAGAAAAAATGGAACAAATTTTATTTTTTTAACATGCTTGGAGGAGACAATGGAGAGGGGAATTACAAGAGAGTAATTTTCTAATTTCACAATGTGAATACAAAGCTTATATACCAGTGTTCATAAAACAGAGAGAAAGTGGGGGAGGTACAAGCTTCAGAACAATGGCCATAGGCCAGATTTTGGAGCTCTGAGGAGGTGAAAGAAGGAAGGCAATATTTAAAATGAGGTAAAGTCTGCCTTTTTATGCAGATTGAAATATTTTAGGTATACGAGCAGTTGCCCTCAGAAACAATACATAGCAGCCAAAGAGGGACAGCAGAGGAAGCCTGGCTGTTTGCATAAACAGATGTAAATTTCTTTCCACAAGAAACAGCCTTTTAGCTAATCTTGCTTTTCCAGTCTCTCTGAATTGGTCATCTTGAAATCTTTCATAAAAGTAAAGTTTAGGCTGATATATTTTGTTTTTCACAACCTCATCTCTGTGTACCACTTTAGCCTCATTTCACATCATACTCAGTCTTCATAATCAGACCATGTGAGCAGTGACTGGGCATGTCGTTTTTCACTACTGGATAACCATAATTTCCATCATATGGTAGTGCTCAATATAAGGATTTATTAATCAATCAATCAAAGAATTGATGTGTATAAAATAACTAGATAAAAAAGTATGAGTCATTAATTATTTCTAGCTTGTTCTTGCTTTCAGGGACAGGGAAATTGAATATAAGGAAGAAACTCAGCTCAGAAGCTGAGATTCAGCTCATAAACGTTAATTTTAGGAAGCTAGACAAAAAAATAATAGACTCAATCTTAAGATATTTCCTGGTCCACACTCTGGAATTTTATTCCTAAATCATCTCAGATGAATAGATCACTGATATTTAAAAGGTTTTTTTTTTTTTTTTTTTTTTTTAGAAAAGGAAAGGAAGTACAAGATTTTCATCCCATATGGAACAAATAGAATACCATTCTCGTTCATCTAGAGTGTTGATCAACAGAGAGCAGATATCTCTTTCTGGAAAATTATAGACATTAACTCTGGAAAACAAGGGCTTAATCTCGTCATACCTCTGGAATTTCTTCCCAGCATTGGTGAGTGTTCCTCTTATATATCAGATCTTATACTTGGATGTCATATGTTCTTTCCTAATAATGCTTGTATATTCTAGAAAGTCGGTGTTATACAATAGGAGAAGAATTAGCCTTTGGGATAGAAAACTGAGTAGGTTCAAATTACATATCTGTCACCATATAAACCTGAGAAAGACACTTAAATTTTCTGTACACTTGTTCTGTAATTATTCCTGTAACTTGGGTTGATAGAAAAATCAGGGGTAATTGCAACTCTGCCAACTCCACAGTATTAGTTTGAAGGGATCAACTATAGTGACAGACATAAATGTGCTTTGAAAAGTATATATTTTGCACAAATTCAAAATATCATTTAACAATAATCTCATTATAAGCAAGAACTACAAAAGTCAAAGCAGGTTAATTTTGTTGAGACACCTTATATTCTCTATGTTCTTAATATATATTATCTCATTTAATGCACACAACAGTTTTGAGCATTAAGTATTTAACATTACCAATTTACAGATCAGAAAACCAATTTACATACAGTTTAAATCATTTGTCTCAGGTCACATGGTACTGCAGCTGCTCTTTCTTGTGCCATTGTCTTTACTCTGTCAATAATATCATAAAAAATCAAACTACTAGAAAATATAATACAGGCCATTGAAGGAATCCCCTGCAATTTTAAGCACTTTTCATCATTTCATCCAATATTTTGAGCAACATCCCAAATACAAATTAATTTACCATAATGTCACTGAGGTATATCTTTTTATAATTTTAAATATAGGGATTGTTTGTTCTAAGGTCAATTGCCCTTTGACATTTTAGGAAACACTGTTCTCCAAAAGTCTAATTCCTGGAGGAATTCCCTTTTAGGAGGATCAGGAAGGATTGTGGCCATGCATCACTGCATTTCCTCCTATATTACTTAAGCTGGCATTGCCCTGGTTGCCTAGTGTGAGGAAAATGGAGTCAGTATAGTCAGGCCCTCTAGCCTCATATCCAGTTGGGTATGATTCAGCACATCCATTGTAAACAAGTTATAAAAGAGGGGTATAACTCCACATGGGCGCCCATATACTCTTTGCCTTGTTGCCATTATTGTGTACTTTTCAGTATGGAAGACAGCAGCTCTGAACTGCTGGCCAGCAGAGATCAGGTCAGAATGAGGCATGTGTATCTTGTTATCGGGCACCAGAACCTTTTTGAACTACCTGACTCACAATCTGCACATAACGGTGCAGAGGCATCTGTGATCCAGCCAAACAACTGGCATAGTTTTCATCAAGATTCCAAGCAGTTAAGGGAGCCACTAGTCCCTTGGGAGGAGGAGGAAATGTGGCTACCCTAGAGTATGTGGTACCTGGTGGTTGCTTTCCTGTTGACCATGGTCTGGCTGTTGTTCACTGTACTACAAGAAAACATGGATCAGGTACTCCATGAAGTGGCACAGCTTTGAGATTTGCAACAGAAAGCAGACATGTTAGAAGCACATGTACTTGTTGTGGAGGTTGAAGTACAGCAACAGGTCACTTCTGCTTTCGACACTGGGGTTGATGATGAACCTGATGGTGAGTTGGGGGAGACTGTGTGTCCCCTGGCAGAACCTGTTGTGCATTAGAAACTAAAGCATGAACAGCCCATGGGACTGGGAGAACAACTGGTAGGAAACCCACAGATGACCCAATTTACTACTTATGTCCCCTACACTCAAGCTGAGTTGATTGACTTGGTGAAACAGTTTCAGCAGAAACAGGGGGAGCCCCTAGCTGATTGGCTCCTGTGGTTGTGGTACCTACAGGTGGATAGTGTGATGTGCTCTGGTGAGAAGATGGAAAAGTTAGCCTCTATCACTATACAACCATCCCTGTGGCAGCAGCTACAGAATAGCTGCAGATAAGCACCAGACAGGATAACCACTCCTTGATGGAATGAGTGAATACAGCCATCTGGACCATGTGGATGAGTGGCGGAGAACTGCCTGAAATTGTGAGTAGATGGCAAACGTACACTGAGCTAGCTCAAATAATTCAGGAGCTGGAGATGCGGCCGCCCATGGTTAATGTGAAGACCCATGGCCCAGACGATGAACATTTTACCAGCAGCATGAACAACATAGTGCTGCAAAATTCTCCATCAATGTCCTTTGGGCCACTGAAGGCCATACTGGCCCAATACTTTGATCGTCCTATACATGAAGTAATGACCATGGTGGCCAGTCTGGGCGAAGCAAAGGAGAAGATACAAACAAAGGGGGTCCAAAAGAAATGCTCAGAGTGTTGCCCTGAAGGGAACAAAGAAATACTCAGAGTGTTGCCCTGAAGGGACTGAGCAAGTCCAGCCATATGCAGATGTGGTTTGACTTGCTTACTGCAGGAGCTGATAGGGAAAAAATCAACCTGCAACCAAATGTGGTCCTGTTTGCCTTGTGGCAACAATTAAGTCCTGAACAGCATTACACGAAACTTCCAAAAAAGACAAACAATATAGAACTCCCAGTGAATCTGAATGTTTTCATTGCTACTTCTACAGAGGCAGAGGGACTGTTCTCTTTTGGTTAGGGAGCAGGCTGAGGTGCTCGCCTTTTGGGGGCAGATGAGGACTGGAGGCCTCATGTTGAACTGGCAATACATTGGTCAGAGACAAATGTACAGTGAATGTTAGCATTGGTGGATACTGCACAGAATGTAGCCTGGTATACGGCAACCCAGATAAGTTTCTCGGGGCCACAGTTCATGTAGATGGCTATGGATGCCATACTATTAAAGTCAAATCTGTGTCTTTACCACTGGGCATAGGAAGATTGCCCCCTGTGTATAAACTGTGTATGTATCCCCAGTAGCTGAATATATCTTGGGTATAGATGTACTTTATAGGCTACACCTGCAAACAATGGTTGGAGAATTCCTGTTGTGGATACAGACAATGAAGCCTGTGTTGTGCGAACATGCTAAACGTGACCCACAGGTATTACCCAAGCCAAGGCGTGTGGTCAATATGAAACAGTATCGCTTGCCAGGAAGACATGTAGAGATAGGTGCCACTATCTTGGAGTTGGAGAAGGTCAGCATCATTCATCCTGCACGCAGTCCTTTTAATGCCCCAGTACGGCCAGTGAAACAAAACAGATGTTACCTGGAGGATGGGACCTGAACAAAGTAGTGTCTCCTTTGCACACGGCCGTGCCTTCAGTTCACGACTTGATGGAACAGCTGATGACTCAGCTGCGAACTTATCACCAAATCTCCCAGAGTGCCTGCATAACAGTGTCCTAGTAATAAAATTTTATTTATGGAAAATGCATTGTTAAATTTCAAATGTAAATTTGCAGGATCTACTAGTGCAACTGAGCCAAGACCAAGCTTCTATATCAGTACATTAATAACAGACAGCCAGTACTTACTCTCTGGTCTTGTATCACTAGCAGAAAGTCTGGCAGCCCAGCTATTTAAGAAGGGAGTAGGTAGAGAGAGGTGTAGAGCACATATGATTTGTTTAGAGTTATAGTTATTTATTTTTCTTGTAGGATTTATCCATTTGTTTTGTTCTGATAATTGCTATGGGAGTTTGTGTAACTTTAGGCACTCAGAATGTTCGAGATATGAAAGCCAAGGGGAGTTAAAGTGTGATTGCTAGTTAATGACAGTGCAATTAAGCATAAATCATTCAATTGAAGCTCAGTTTAAACTCATCTCTCTCACAATGAACACATACATTATTTCCATATATATTGTTTTTAAATCACAAAGTGTATATTTCATATATGAGTACCAGAAAAATTATTTGGAAATGAGTGGTAAATAATGTATTTTAATCAGACATAAAAAGCATATGGTTTCAGGGACATATGCCATAAACAACTTTATTTTTCAACTTTGCACTGTAACTACAACATTTCAAATAAAATGTTACCTGTAATATCCAGTTAGTTAAGACAAAAGCACATATTGATTTTAATTTTGCACTCTATCTCTGGAGATACAGTTTTAAATTGATTGTTAATGGGTTGCATGACTGACAAACTCAGACGAATTACAATAGATGTTATTCTAAAAGTAAAGCTTGAGGTTGTTAGCTTTTAGTGATTTGGTCTCTGAGAACCAAATGCCTTGCTAATCATTTTTATAAAAGCACATTTTGCAATGTTTAATGCATTCTATCTATTAAATGGTGAAACTACTGTTAAATAAAAATTATAGGAGGCAGTTGTTTTGAACTAAGTTTCTGCACTAAGTCCTGAAAAACCAGACTAAATGTAAAAATGGAGTCACCCCTGCTAAAGTGACACATCACCAAACCAAACTTAGTTGTTGTCTATATTCTCAGAAATCAGGAGGAAGAGATAACAGTCTATTTCCCAAACAGGTCAGTAAATCTTCAGTAGATATGATAATGAAGTTCTCTCTGCTTTAATCCTTACAAAAAAAGAGATAGCCTGAAGTAACCTGATGTTGACTAGTTTTTTTCTACCTTTCTGTCTTTCTGTCCCCACCTTACAAGGAAAGTCACTTTGAAATGACTGATTCATTGTTCGTTCTTTGTTTCTGCTTTCTTAAACTTTTTTCTGTCTATAAAATCAATCTCTTTTGTTCAGCTCATTGGAAAACTTATTCTATTTTATGGAAAAACGTGTTACCCAATTCTAGAATCCAATAAATCCACTTGACATCTTTAACCAAATTTGTTGTAATTTTGTCCTTTGACACTGTTATAAATAAAGATAACTCAATATTGTTTTTAAATTGTGCAACATTTAAGAAGTCTTTAGCATATTTAATTTCAATTTAGATATTAAAATAAAAACAAAAGTTTATCATGACTGTAATATTTCCTGAAATTATTCAAACTGCTAAAATCATTTTTTTGTTCAGGAATTGTGCCATTATTTTCCTTGAAAATATCGCTGACATCTATGGACATCAAGATAAAATATTAGTAATTTGAGATCTCTTATCTAATAATACATGTTTTCTAATGTAAATAAAATTCCCATTTTTTTCTAAAATAATATATAAAATTTCCAAACCAAACAAAACAATTGTCTTTTCTAATAATGTTTTTTAAAATTCCTTCACTATTAGATTTATAGTGAATATTTCTCCATGTCATTTTCTCATTAATCTACTTCAATTTTCTATTTATTATATGATTCTATTAATATTTAACTACTCGTAATTTTTTTACAAGAATCTATTAGAAATTTAGAATGACCATTAATATTTAAAGCACTCAAATCTCATTACCATGAGTCACAAACTATTTTAAAAGGGAAATTAAATACCATCATGCAGCCTTCCCAAAATATTATTGGCAAGCGTTTTATAAATGTTTAAAATATGTTTATAAAATTTTAGTGCCTGAAGAGACCTGAGCCAACATCTGTAGTTCTTCCTCTAGATAAAGACAGAAATTGTGTGTTATTTAATTTGGTGTCTTTCTCCAGATGTCTTTGAGTGACTAATAATGCATACAAAACACTCAATAAATATTTGATGAATTAGTTAGGGCACAATGTCCAAAGCAGTTAGTTAGATTTTCCAAAGTCACACAGCTAATTCAGGGTCTGTATTAGTTTTCTATTGCTGCCACAACAAATTGACTGAAACTTACCAGCTTAAAACAACACAAAATTATTGTCACGCAGCTTCTTTATATTAAAAGTATGGGTGGACTCAACTGGAACATTTGCTTAGAATCTCATGAGAATTCAAGGTGTTGGCAGAGCTGTGTTTCCTCCTGGAGAATCTAGGGGAAAATACACTTTCAAGGTCATTTGGTTTTTTGGACAAATTCAGCTCCTTGGGGATTATATGCCTAAGGTCCCCATTTCCTTGCTGGTTGTCAGTTAGGACCAATCTTCACTTCTAGAGGCTCCCATATTCTTTCTCATGCTTTCCATGTGGCTTCTTCCAGCAAGAGCCAGTCAAGTTCTTCTCATGCTTCTAAACTCTCTGACTTATCTTTCTGTTGTATCTCAGGCTTCAGGTGGAGAACATTTCTTGCTTCTAGAGCTTAAGTGATTAGTTTGAGCCCAACCTGGATAATGAAAGATAATCTCCCTACTTAATTGCATGTGCAAAATCTCTTTTGCCATGTAATGTAAAACATTTACAGGTTCCAGAATTTAGGACACGAACATCATTGTCAAAGGCATGTACATAACTCATAACCTTTCTCACTGTGACAGTTTGTGAACATCTATGTAGATATAGTAAATATTTGGTACATATATGTGGAAAACTAGAAAATTTTGAAATTCAGGAGGCTTCCTGTAAGAAAAGAATGTAAATCTTACTTGTCCAATAGGATACTGTGGTACTAAAGCTAACACCAGATCTAGATTAAGAAGCAACTACTACGCAATTATTCTGACCAAACACTAACTTTAGTCTGTGGTTAACTTGTATTATAGAGTTCTATGGATGCACATATTAGAAGACCAATGCATTATTTGCATATATTTTAAAAATGGAAAGTATGACAGAAATAATCATGAAGTAAGACCAAGAGGGTATAAAAAGAAAACTGGTGAATAAAATGCCAATTTTTAAAGAATTAAAGTGTAATGTTTGGCTATAAGAAATAATTAGAAATATTGCAGGGATATAATCTTAAATGGGGCAATATGTTTTTGGAGAAAATAGTTTATATTCATAAAGATTAATATAGCTATAATGTAGATGAAATGAAGAAATTCCTAGAAACACAAAACATATCAAGACTGAATCATAAATAGAAAATTTAAAAAGATATATACGTAGGAAAAAGATTGAATCAGTAATCAAAAACCTCTCAAACAGAAAAGCTCAGAAACATGGCTTCTTTGGTGAATCTTATCGAATATTTGAAGAAAAATAAACACTAATCTTCCTGGAACTCTTCCAAAATATTGAAGTAGAAGGAACACTTACAAACTAATTTTATGAGGCCAGTATTATCCTGACACCAAAGCTGAACAAAGAAACTACAAGAAAAGAAACTACAGACCAATATTCCTAATGAACATTGATTCAAAAATACTGCAAAAGAATACTATTAAACAGTATCCAATAGCACATTGAAAGGATTATATACTATCACAAATTTGGATTTATTCCTGAAATGCAAGAATAGCTCACCCTAAACAAATCAATCAATAAAACCTATTAAACATTGCTGAAAGAAATTAAATAATGCATGAATAAATGGAAAAACACCCAGTATTCATGGATTGGTATATTAATATTATTAAGATGCCTATGCTGAAAGGGACCTTAGCCAGAGAATGGTTATCTTTGGGGTAACTAGGACCAAGCAGAAAATTTCAGTTAGCCATTAACTTGGGAACTGATAATCATCAATTCCTTGAAGTTAGGAAATGAGAGGAAATGAGAAATTGACCATATGGCTGAAACTGCCCAGTGATGAAATCATGCTCCAAAAGTATCCTTCTCAAAAGTTCATTTCTGTTTGTCTCTCATCACACCCTCTTATGTTGATTTACTTTAGATGTTGCACACCTACAACTAAAGATTGAAACTAAGTTTTCTTGTTTTCCTTATCTCTCTAATCAACTGCAAACAAAGGAAATCCAAGAGAAAAGCAAAACGCCCTGGCTGATTAACTCCCCTCGCTTAAAGGAAAATTGTGTCCTCTTTAGTCAGAGGTAGGAATCAGGTATTTTTATGTTCCAGTGATGCTTGACTGAGGTTATTGTCTTTGAGCTCTCCCTAGAAGATAAGAACTCCAACCCCAAAGTAACATCAAGGGCTTAAAGCTGACCAGTCAAGCAACTGCAGACCCATGATGACAAAGAACCCAGTCCATCATGGGACCCTGACATCTGACTCAGACCCTCTACTGATCCCATGACCAGCTTCCTCTTTTTCCTGAAGGACAAAACCCTTACCTCACTTTACCACCTCTTCTTCTTTATAAACCCCAGAACAGGCATCAGAAGGAGGGATGATTTTAGCCTGGTCATCCTCCAGAGTCTGGTTATCTGAATAATGTTTCTAATCCTTGCACCAACTTTTGGACTCTCTGGTCATTTGTTTAGTGCAAAACAGCAATCCCAGCCTGACTGCCAGAAACAATACTACCCAAAGTGATCCACAGATTTAGTGCAATTCCTATCAAAATCCCAAAATTTTTCATGGAAATAGAAAACTTCATGCTAAAGATCATGTGAAATCACAAGGGACACAGAAAAGCAGAAACAATTCTGAAAAAGAATAACAAAGCTGAAGTTCTCACACTTTCTGATTTCAAAACTTACTACAAAGGTACAGAAGTCTAAAGAGTATGATAGCACAAAGGCAGCCATATAAACAAATGGAAAAGAATAGAGAGCATAAAAGTAAATGCATACATGTGGCCAAATGATTCTGAACTAGGGTGTCAAGACCATTCCATGGTGAAAGTACAGTCTTTTCAAAAAATGATGTTGGGAAAACTGAATATCCACATATAAAACAATGAAGTTGGACACTTACCTTATACTATGCACAAAAAAAATAACTTAAAATGAATAAAATACCTAAAGATAAGAGCTAAAACTATAACTCTTAGAAGGAAACATAAGAGAAAAGGTTCATGACATTGGATTTGGCAATGGTTTTTTTGGATATGACACCAAAAGCAGAGACAACAACAGAAAAAATAGATAAAAATGACTATATCAAAGTTAAAACTTCTGTGCATCAAAATACACAATCAATGGAATAAAAAGGTAACCCACATAATGGAAAAAAAATTTGTAAATTACATATCTGATAAGCAGTTGTATTAGACTGCTCATGCCATCATAACAAGATACCATAGATTGGATGGCTTAAACAATAAGAATTTATTTTCTCACTCTTCTGAAGGCTAGAAGTCTCAGATCAAGGTGTGGAAAGGTTATTCTCTGGTGAGGGCTCTCTTCCTGGTTTCCATATGGCTACCTTCTCTCTGTGTTCTCAGATGGTGGAAAGAGAGAGATAACTATCTGGTGTCTCTTCTTATAGGGACACTAATCCTATTGGATCAAGGCCCTACCCCATGACCTTATTTAACTACCTTCATCTAAGCCCTATCTCCAAATATAGCCACATTGAGGATTAGGCCCTCAATATGTGAATTGGGGGGGTGGGGGGAGGGAGGCACAATTTAGTTCATAGCAGAGGATAATTAATACCCAGAACATATAAAGAACTCTTAAAACTCAATGACAAAAAAGATAACCTGATTTAAAAATAAGCAAAGAACTTGAGTAGATATTTTCCAAAGAAGATGTACAAATGTCTAATAAGCACTTGAAAAAATGCTCGACAGCTCACCATCATGAGTCGTTAGAAAAATGTAAATCAAAATAGCAATGGGCTACTCATCACACTCATTAGGATGATGACTTTCAAAAGAAAAATAGAAAATAACAAGTGGTGGCAAGGGTGTGATTAAATAGAAACCCTTGTGCATTTTTTGATGGGAATGTAGAATAGTTTAGCTGTTGTGGAAAACAGTGTGATTGTTTCTTAAAAAATGAAAAATATAATTACCAAATGATCCAGGAATTCCATTCTTGGGTATATATCCAAAATAACTGAAAGCAGTGACTCGAAGAGATATCTGCATGCCCATATGTAGTGGATTGAATTATGTCCACCCCAAACTCAATGAAGCTTAAACTGTGTCCTCCAAGTTTTATGTATTAGAAACTTAGCTCCTACTGTGACTGTTAAGAGGGTGGGAAATCCTATTCTGGTAATTGAAGGGTAGAGCCTTAAAGAGGTGATTGGATTGTAGGACTGTGTAGTAGTGAATGGATTAAAAATGGTGGTCAAGTGCCTGGTTCTGAGGGCTTTAAAAGAAGAAGAGAATCTGTCTCTCTGCTCTCTCTGCTTGCACCATCTTGCAGTATGAGACAGCTGGGTCACTGTCACCACCACCAGATTGACTTTGGATTTCCCAGACTCAGAAGCAATAAATTTCATTTTCCTTATAAATCATCCAGTTCCAGGTATTTTGTTATAAGCAACAGAAATGAACTAATACACCCATATTAATAGCAAAAGGTGAAAGCAACCAATGTGCCTGTTGACAAATGAATGGATAAACAAAATGTTGTACACACATTTTGATGGGAAAAAAAGAAGAAAATAGATGCACATTGAGGAAGTTATGATAGGTGAAATAAGTCAGTCAGAAAAGTACAAATATCATATGATTTAACTTATATGAGGTGCCTAGAATAGTCAAATACATAGGGACAGAAAGTAGAATTGTGGTTTCCAGGGACTAGAGAGAAAGAGAAAAAGGGAGCTACTGTTTAATAGGTACAGAGTTTTAGTTTTACAAGATGAAAAGAGTATTGGAGAAGGATGGTGGTGATGGTTTCATAACAATGTGAATGTATTTAATGCTACTGAACTGTACATTTAAAAAAATAGAATGAGTATTTTACAATAATTAAAAGATAAATAAATAATTTGTGGGGATAAAAAACCTCGGTACAGTTAATATTGTTGCAAAAGTAAATTAAATTAAGTATTTAGCTTAGGGTAGAATGAGTTAAATACATATGTAAAAATCATATTACCAGGTTGAGTTTTTACCATCTGTTTTCAGACTTTAAAATTGTGTTTGTTAGTTTCTCAGTAATTCTCATACTCACATAGATTCAAAGCAGAGCTTCCCCAAACAGGAGCTTACAATGAACAACTAAGCCAATTAGAAAGACAGAAGGTACATATTAGGTAGCATTTTCACAACTGAGGAAAGCTGTTGAAATAACAAGATCCAGATGTTACCCCAAATTGAAGTTTATTCTCTTCAGAAACCCTCAAATTGTATCTGATATGTAGTGCTTCACCTAAATGATGATTTAATTCATAAATGGTTATATTGTTTCTGTATTCTAAAAGGAAAGTACACACCTGTGAAGAAAACCTGCTTTCCAATGGCATTAGAATGACAGGTGTATAATGTAAAGACATGGAGAGCATATAAATTCATTTTAAATCTCACACACCATACTCAGTCTGGACAATTTTATCTTAAAAAGCATTGAGGAAAAATACAAAAGCTTGCTAATTTACTTTTAAACTAACACTTTAAATAGAATGAGAAAACATTTAAAGGTATGAAGGACACAAGCATGGCCAACAAATCATTAACATCTATTTTTGAGTCATAATTTGGTGAGTATTTAATGAGGCCAAGTAGGTTTCCTAAATGGATCTTCATCTTAAATAGTTCTAGAATAATGTATATTAGTTTAAATATAATTGGTGCTCTTACTAAAAAAATAAGATTCACAATCATATACTACTATAGATAATGTCAGATGACAAGAAATTTTGTGCTACTTTTAGTAGTAACTATGATTGGGCCAAAACTATAAAGAAGCAAGAGATGCATTTTGGGGTATGTAGGAAAATTAAGGGCTTCAAAGCCAGACAAATCCCATCTCTATCACTTAGGCTAATCTTTCCAAACCCAAGTTTTCTTGTGGGTATAGTTTTATTTATATGGACGCAAGTATAAGATTATTAATATAAATTATTGAACACAATGCCTGGAATACAGAAAGTGCTTAATAAATTTTAATGACCATTATGGTTTTTGTTTTTATCAGTATCACCTTAATAAGGATCTGGCAAACTTTAAGAGGGCTTGTAGTGAGACTAATTCTAACTATTACTTGTGCTCTTCCAGGTTTTACTTTCTTTCCAGTTTGTCATCTTACACTCAAAATTTGGTTTGGGCAGATTTTAATAACAGAATCTCTTCACTAGCCCTACTGTTTAATTTTCAAAGCAGTCTTATACATTTTATTTATTCAACAATACTTATCGATAATCTAATATGTACCTGGAACTGTACTAAATTTGAAAATACAGAGATGCACAAGACAAATATTCTCAGGCATTTCAAATTATTAAAGAACATAGACAAAAACTGTTTCAATACAACATCATATGTGTACTGGATATTAGAAAACAGGAGAGAAGGCTCAGAAGGGAAGAGTGTATTTCTCAATATTGTAGGAGAGAATCAGAAAATGTTTCTGAGAGAAAAATCACACTTGAGGTGAGCTATGAAAGTTTAGTAACATTTAAGGGGCAGAGAAAATTATTTGAAACAGAAGAAAGCAAGCCTGTTTTAAAATAACAAAGCAAAGAAAAGCATGGCTCCTGAAAAGAAGTAAAATAATTATTACATCTGGAAAAAAGGATCAATAGAGTTTGAAAATGAAGAGTTAGACAATGGTTAGAAGAGAAAGAATCTTTCACTACAAGTGTAGAGATTAATCTTTACCTCTAAGTCAATGGGAAGCCAGTGAAGCAGTTTAAACAGGCAAGTAGCATAATTAAACTTGTAATCCAGTAAAAAATTGATGTCCGTCATAGTAGCTTGGTAAATGAGTCAAAGGAGTAAAAATAAAATTAGGAAAGACAGGACACCAGTGTAGTAGGATAGCTGAGACATTATAAAGGCCCAAGTTAAGTGAGTGACATGAATACAAAGATTAGATAACTTATATAGGCGATATATAGGAGTATAATTCTTTGGATACAATAACTAATTTAATATAATGGGTGCGGTAGCAAGTAACTTTAGATTGATGTAAGTGGGTTTCCACTTAAGCAAACCAGTTGAAAAAGTGTCATTATTGACTCATAACAAGTATGTACTACAGAGAAGAATATATTTGATTTATATGTGTTAATTTCAATGTGCTTTTAGGAAGTATGGATATTCTTTTTAATAGATAGCTGGATGTAAAAACAATAACTTTATCTTCTGGACTGAAGATATCCGTTCAAAGTGATCAGAATATCATAACAGAAATCATGGGTATGGATGAAATTCCCATGAAAATAAATAGAATACTTAAGATAACACAATACCAATACTAAAATGGAATGAAAGCAGCAAAGAGACATACACAGAACAAATATAGAAAAATATTTTTAAAAACCCTAGAGGCCAGCATCTCTTATAAATAGAGATGCAAAATTCTAAGTGGAAGAAAATGAAATCTAGAAGCATACTAAAATAATAGTAGAGGGCCAGCCTGTGGCTCACTCGGGAGAGTGTGGTGCTTATAACACTAAGGCCACGGGTTCAGATCCCTTATAGGAATGGCCGGTTGCTCACTGGGTGAGCGTGGTACTGACAGCACCAAGCCAAGGGTTAAGATCCCCTTACGGTCATCCTTTAAAAAATAAAATAAAAAATAAAATAAAATAATAGTATATTATCACCAAACAGGGTTTGTTCCAAGAGTGAAAGGATGTTTCAAGATTAGAGAAAATTATCAATATAATTTACAATATTAAAAGAATATAAGAAAAAAGCATAATTCCTAAAGAAATCACAAAGGACTTGATTAATTTGAAAACTTGTTCATGAGTTAAAAAAATAAAAACTCCTAGAAAACTAGGAGTAAAAGGAATTACAAGGGAGTCCTACTATCTGGGAATGCATTATTTGAGTCTCCACAGTTAAGAAATAAAGGGCATCTAGATTGGAAAGGACAAAGCCAAACTGCCCCTGTTTGCAGATGACATGATCTAATAAATAGAAAAACCTAAAGACTCTACCAAAAAAGTCTTAGAGCTGATTAACAATTTCAGGAATATTGCAGGATACAAAATCAGTACCCACAAATCAGTAGCATTTTAACATACCAATAACAAACTAGCAGAAAAAGAAATTAAGAAAGCAAGCCCATTTCCAATAGTTGCCAAGAAAATAAAATACCTGGGAATCAATTTAACCAAGTAGGTGAAAGTTCTCAAGAAAGATAACTACAAAACGCTATTGAAAGAAATTAAAGAGAACATAAAAAGGTGGAAAGACATACTATTTTCTTTGATGGTAAGAATTAACATCATGAAAATGTCTATTCTTGTAGGGTCCACTGCCAGCCAACCAGAACAGCCCTAGCCTCGTTCCTTTTGGTGGGTGAGCGAATGGCCCGGATTCCTCTTTCCCTCCGGTCCTCATTGGGAGGAGACGGGGGAAGAGAGCCATGAAGAGAGGTGAGCACAGCAACCGACCCCAACCAGCCCTTTAAAGAACACTCAGACGCGGTGGGGGTTCTGTTGAGCAGTTCAATTTATTATCACACAAACACTTACTTTTAAAGGCAAATGGGGAAGGGAGGTTTTTATATCCTCCAATCAGCTTAAAGGTTATGAGAGCAAGCATCCTGTCTCAATGCCTAGCTATTGCAATCATGCAGTGTTCACGAGCGTGGAAGCACGTATTTGGCCAATAAGGGCTACGGCAAGGTTTCCGCAGACACTCCTACCCTACTTCCTCCCGGCGCCGTCTTAGGCTGCCACGTTAAAAAAACAAATAATCCAATTAAAAAATGTACAAAGGGGATGAAACAAGGAAACTAAAGATTGGGGGATGGAGAGAGAGGGATTGAGGAGTGATAGTTGGGTGGAGGGCATTGTGACAGATCACTATTTGTAATGATGAATATCCTAATGATAATTAGAAAAAGAAATGTAGGTAATCAAAAATTTTCAAAATTATATATATATATAAATATATATATGTGTGTATGTATGCACACACATGTATACATATGAGGGTACTTCAAAAGGTTCATGGAAAGATTTGTATTATCTTTTAATTGTATGTATATACCCACATATACATATATACTTACATATTGTATACACACACATATGGATGGTATACAGATAGTTCCCTACTTATCATGGTTTGACATAAGATTTTTTTAGTATGAAATGGTGTGAAACTACTGAATTTTGACATAATGTACAGTATTTAATAAATTACATGACATATTCAGCACTTTATTGTAACACAGGCTTTTTATTAGATGATTTTGCAAAACTATAGTCTAATGTAAGTCTTCTGAGCATGTTTATGGTAGGCTAAGCTAAGCTGTGCTGTTCACTAGGTTAAGTGTAATAAATGCTTTTTCAACTTATATTTTTAACTTACAATGGGTTTATTAGGACATATCTCTGTTGTAAATCAGAGAACATCTGTATATATTTATGTGGAGGTATAGATTTATATTTATTTATATGCACACATTTACACACATATATGTTAGTGTAAATACTAATTATTAAATGGATCAATAGTGAAATTATTTTCTACTCAATTCTTCCAGCTTAACATAATATCTGTTTCATGTGATTACCTCAGTGTCTTTGCAGGTAAGTCCCTACAATGGAATTATAATTACAATGTTTCTTTTTTCAGAGGTACATAATTTTATGAAAATTGTAAAAGTGGTTTTGTGGTATTTCTCCAATCATGAAAGATATTAAAAAGTTAGAACCTGAGTCACACCATTTAGGAATTAAAGAAATATTTTACAGAAAATGATTAAGAATAGACATTTAAAAAAATTGATTTGAATACTAAAGGGTTAAGAAAGGGAGTTGGAGATATTGATTCAAGTCACAAATATTTTTGCAAAATGGCCTCTATTTTTGCTCTTGTTTTAAATGTGAATCATCTAAAAAGTGAAGCTAAATATTTGTGTTTACATGTCTTATAATTTTGTCATAAAATTACTACAAAAAATGAACACTTCATTTTTTCTTAGTTTGTTCTAAAAAATTATTACATAATTATGTTTATATGTTAAGTCTTGTGAAATGTAAGAAAAGAATTAACTTAATTCCTAATTATGTTAGTTTTTTTTTTTTTTTTTCTTCCTGAGTAGAAACAAAGTTTATTGGTGGTCACAATGCTTAAAATTGTATGCAGCAAACACACTTGTAAGTCTATTCTCAATCTAATCACACAAGAAAGAATTCACTACAGTCACCAAAAGAGAAAGAAAAAAAATAAAATAACAAGCTTGTTTATGGGGGTAGAGGAGAAAAATAAAAATAAAACCTAATAGATTAATGTACTTTGGGCAAGAGCTGAACTAGACATGTGTACAACTAGGAGCAACAATTGTGAAAAAAGTACAAGGCAAATAGCTTCCTTCATTAATTTTCCTCTGTAGGTTAATTTTTATAAATATTCAAAACATTTATTATGGTTTTTATTTTTTAAAAATTTATATTTTAAAAGGGATGAGAAAATATTAAATATGTCATGCTAGGTAGACCTTGCTATTAAGAATCTCTCCATTGTAGTAACTCTCTTCATTTAGGACATTCGTAAGCACAACATACATATATAAATATCTACATGCACGCATCTACACACACTGCATCAAGGACTGGGAAGACAAATTTATTGGCTACATGCATTTAAACCTCTGGTGGACTCATTAAAATTGCTCAACTGGCTCAATTACCTCTCCAATCTACATTTACAAGGAACAAAAACCCTGAAACATATAGTTAAACCCAACTTTTAAAAGCAAGAGGCATCTGCCTGGGGGTGAGGGTAAGCAAAGTGGGGAAAAAGGATGGGATTAGAATGCTAAACATTTTTAGCTGGAGTTATTTGTCACTGTAAGAGGTCAGGCAATGTAGGGAAACAACTATGGTTAAAGGGGGAAGGATGGTGCTCTGGCATGGCATAGAGTTTCTAATAACAAAGGTTAATACAGTAACAGGAAGTGATTCTTTTCGGGGCATGGAAAGGACAATTCAAAATTAGTGCAAAGGTTACTTTTATTATACAGTTGCAATGAACTTGGCTGGATTGAATCCATGCCTGAGGGCTTTATAAAATGCAAAACTTAAGAGTGATGGGCTAGGGTATTCAGTAGAAGAAACATCTAAGCAGCAAAGCATTCAGCCTGATTCATGGCGAATTTTAACTGATTATAGTCAATGAGAGAACAAAGAGATGACTTAAAGATTGAATTTATAATTAAAAGAGAAGCAGAGAGTCAGCACAGCCTTCCATGTAAGAAGCAAAATGTGTCCAAGAGAGAGTGCAGAGATTACTGTGGAGCAACCATTTGCTGCTAAAGAAATTAGCACTGATAAAAGATAGCCAGGCGCTGTGCATGGGGACAATGGGAAAAAGACCCCAAAGACATTTCAGCGATCTTCAAGGCTGCTCCCGTCATCATAGTTCCAGAGGCCTAAGAAGAAAGGATGGTTTTGCAGATCAGGCCTGGGGAGCACTCAATGGGCTCACTGCCCAGGACCACCTCAGTATGCTGCTCCCCATACCCAAGCCACCCACGCTGTGCCAACCATAGCTAAAATGGCCACAGTGTGAATGGACCCACTGCTTCAGAAGATAGATGACGTTAGCCTTGGTGGCATCCATGTGGCCTGCAAGTTCACAAAATGCAAGAGCTGTGGAGGCATGGAAGTCTCTACCCAGATTTCAAAGGATGTGTGGGTCAAGGCAGAGATTTGTCACAGGGGCAAAGTCAGCACAGCGAGCCTCCACTAGAGCAATGCTGAGCAGAAATGTGGAGTGCAGCACAGAGCCCCTACCAGGGTCATACTTAGTGGAGCTGTGGAAATAGGACCACCACCAAGTCACCAGAACTGCAGAGCTACCAGTGCAGCCACCTCTGCCTTCACACCTGCACATGAGAAATCTGTTAGTTTCACTTTTCAAGAAAGAATTCCATTAAAATCTGTTTCACCATTTACTATGAAAATTATATCATATTTCCTCATTCATCATATTTTATCATATTTCCTTATATATTACACATATGATAAGGTCCATGTGATCCTCAACTTGATAAAGGATATAGATCAGAAAACTAAAGCAAGAATTTATTCAATGATGAAACATTACAGTCAATTGTATTTATGTTGAGATCAAGACAAAGATACCTGCTTTCAGTTTTAAAAATATTATATTGAAGATCCTAGTGAATGAAAGATGAATAAGAGGGATATATATTGGAAAAAATAGAATAAATTTTCATAATTTGTAGAAAATACATCTGTTCACTATATAACCCTAAGTAAGGTAAAAGAAAAATAAACCTATATGAAATAATGACAAAGTTTGGCTATTAGCTGAATATAAGCTCAACATATAAGAATTCCTGTTTTTATTAGACATGAGCAATAAGCAATTAGAAAACATACTTTTAAAAAAGAATCCAGTTTACAATATAGAATGCAACTAGAGCAGACCATTGAAATGAACTGAGCAATATATGTTCAAAATAAAAGAACACACAAAAACTTCACCCAAAATCATTAAAGAACACCTGAATTAATACAAATATATCATGTCAATAGATGAGCAAACTTAACATTTAAGGTTTTTATTTTTAATCAAATTAATTGAAAATTCAAAAGAACTCCATTTCAAAATCCAAAATAATTTCCCATGGGACTTGACAAGTTGATTATAAAATATTTATAGAAAAGTAAATATGGGACTTGATGTGTTGATTATAAAATTTTTATAGAAAAGTAAATATGGAACAATAGCCAAAAAAGTTTTGAAAAATAAAAATAAAGGGGAAGGGTCTGTCCCACCATATATCAAAGCATACTAAAAAGTTTTGAATTAATTCATTCATCTGATTAACATCTATTTATTGATTATCTATTATGGCACACTGGAGATGTGGTACAAATAAACTGACATATCCTGCCCTGATGAAGTATATGTTCTAGTTGGAGGCACAAGCAATAAACAAGTTAAAAAGCAAGTAAATATATAATATTCCAGAGAGCTTTAAGTGCTATGGATAAAAAGCAGGAAAAAGGGTGATTGCTACTATAGTAAGAAGTATAGTAATAAAATTAATTGCCTAAGATCTTGATAAATAAATGAGTAGAACAAAATAGTCAAGAAACAGGCCAATGTGTTTATAAGGATTTTAGTGTGTTAAAGGTTGAATTTCCAATAAGTGAGGAATGGACAGATTTTTCAGTAAGTGGCATTGGGCAATTGGCTATACACCTGGAAGGAATAAAGTTAAAATTCTGTTGTTCTCCAAATAAATTTGTGAAGGGATATTTATAATGTATGTAACAGACAAAGTATTAGTATCCAGAATAAAAATTACCCTTGAAAATCAATTACAAAAGAGAAAATGAGCCAAAGGATATGTGCTGTGTTAGCTAAAGTGTGGAAAAATAGGTACTGTCATATGCAGCTGGTGAGAATGTAAATTGGTACAACCGCTTTGAAGAAAAACTGGACATTAGCTATTTAATAATTATAATTATTTATATGCTATGACCAAGGAATATATTTCCAGGTATCTGTTCCAAAGAAAGGCTCAAGTACAATTGTATTCATTTCTACATTGTAAGAGTGATAAGTTGGAAACAAATCTTATTGTATCAGCAACCAAATAGTAAATATGGCTGGGGAATACACATACATACGCACATAATTGTGCCTACATGTAGAGGGTTAGAAATCTTGATTCTCATTTGATTTTTAGAATAGGGTTTTTAGGTAATGCATGTATGAGACAACAGTCTTTGGTCAGGGGACAAAAGCCCACAGTTAGCATGGCAACAGCCCATTTAATCAATTCTAATTAAATATATGTTGATTCTCATTTGATTTTTAGAATAGGGTTTTTAGGTAAATGCACGTATGGGGCAACAGGTTAAGAGACAACAGTCTACGGATAGCATGACAACAGCCCATCTAATCAACTCTAATCAAGTATGGGACTTTATACTTTAATGATTTTTGAGCTAACAGGTGGTTGTCATACTGATCCTGTTAAGAAATTTTAAGAATTGCTGAAGGGAAAGATGTGAAAAATGTTTGCTAAGGGAAAGCTGTCTGTTGGTGGAAACTTTAGAGATAATTATTATCATAAGAATGTAACTTTGCTTAAATCATTTAAGGAGAGGTCATAATTTAGGTAATGATCGCAGTTTGACCAACTTAGCTTTTCACAAATTGTACTTCGGAATGTCACATTGTTAATTTTACTGATGTTATTAGTTTCCATTGTTTAAGCTATACTTAGCCGAAGATAACTTTTGTCACACTGCCCATGTCTTTGTGTCCTTTTGAAATGATTAAATCAACTGATTTTTCTTGTGAAACTTCCTTGTCTTTTACAATAAAAAAAAGAAACTAACTTTGAATCAGGGCTATACGCAGTTTTCTGTGGAGTATGCAAAAAGCAAATGTACTTCACAGGGCCTGGTTTTCCAAAGCCTTGCAGTTTCAAATATTGACCTTGCAAGGACAGGTAATTTTCCCCAGGCTATAGTCTCTGTTGTAAGATAAAGAATTGTAGCACAGCAAGGTTGCTGGCTCAAAGACAGACAGGTTACTGACTGATATGTAAAGGTACTGGAAAATTGCTGTAAGAAGAGAATGTTTGCTAAAATCAAGCTTTTGTCACCTTGCTTGTCTTACTGAATGTTACCAGCTTCTATTGTTAAACTTGTTGAACTATACTTAGCAAAAACCCCACCTATGTTCTCTTCCTGTAACTTCCTGATCTAGAGAATAAATGTGGGAAGAGAACCCCAATTCAAGGTTAATTTCCCAATTGGAAAAAATGCCTCTCTCTTGAGGGTTCCAGGAGATTAACCCCTTTTTGGGGCTTCTCACTGCTCAGAAGAGACCAGCTTTGAGTAATCTTTGTTGTCTCCATCACCCAGGGCAAAAGGGTGATAAATCTGTGGGAGGAAAAACAAGTTTTCTCCTTTTAACAGAAGAGTTACTGAGGTGCAGTCCCTTTGGGCTTCTCATCACATTCATGGTGCTTTGAGTAATTCTTTTTTTCATCTCCATTACACAGTGAGAAGTGTAACACCTACTAGTCAAAGTTTAAATTCGTCATCTGAATTCAAGTGAGTCATAGCCTAACCCATTCACTCTTCCGCTTCCCTAGCTGACTATTTCATACCTTTGCCTCTCTCTTAAAACCTTCAGTACCATCCCCTCACCCTCCTATTCTGTTTGATTCTAAGATAATTAGCTTACATCCTAAATCATTGAGAAAATGGAAGGAATTAAGAGTGTATATAATAAAAAATAAAAAAAAAATTTGAATGTTCTCTGCAAATTCTTATAGTCACTATCAGTGAGAAAATTTGCCTAACTGATGGGTCTCAGCAAATGGTAGGATATTTATTGCTTTTTCTCTAGTTGACAGAAGCTCTTGTCTCACTATTAAACAGAATTTGGATAATTTGTTCTCTCCTTTCTTTGAAATTCTCATTTTAATGTGAATGAATTTCTAATACACTTGAACATTTTTACATCAAGTATTTCCAAGTAATGTGACATTTAGCAGATGTTTTTCTACTAGTCTTCTTTAGGATTGAAGTTAGAACACCAGTTAAATTTTTCACTTCTAACCTTAGTTTTCTTTTGAATCCATGAACATTGTTTAGTATACATTATTATATTTTCATACACTTCTTGTGATTTTTGATTAAGTTCATTCTGGTGCTCAAAACTGTCAAGTAAGCCATTTTTTGAAGTCAATAAACTCTTCTAAACAACTCTCAAATAAATAAATAAATAAATATAAAAGAAAACTTCCACAAGATCCTACAACCAAATTTACTTCGTATCTGACATATCCCCATATACTCTGCCTTCCCTGCTGTTACTGTGGATACCCTTAGCAAAGTCCAACTCTTCCACTTGTACACTTGACCATACCCCATCACATTTAGTCAAGATTATTGTTCCAGCAGTTATTCCCCATAATACACCACTATTTTCCCTCTGGACTGCATTGTTAATTTAAGTATACAAACATAGTTATTTATCCAAACAATTTTTTTAAAAAACTCTGTCTTTACTCCAGTTTCCCTTCCAGTTCCCCTTTATAGAAAATTCTCAAGTGTTCTTTAGATTCACTTGCTTCTTTTCCTCTCCTTCCATTCTCTCCTGAGGCACAACCAATGATGTTTCTGCCCCTAACACTTCACCAAAGCAGCTCTTAATAAGTTCACAATTAACTTCCACATTGCTAAGTAAAATGGTAAATCTTCAGTCCTCATTTTGCTCCACCTTCTTCATTTGCCGTTTGGAACACCGTGATCTCTTAATTCTCTTTGTATCTCATTGCAATCTGCTTCTCAGTCTTCTTTTTATGATTTACTCCTTATGTACTCAATTTCTAAAGTTTAGAGTGCTCAGCACTCAGTCTTCAGACTTCTCTTTTCTATCTATACTACCTTATTGGTGGGCTCATCTACATCCATGGCTTTATATACTATCCATATACTGATGACTCTGAAATGTATATGTCTAGCCTGGACCACACTCCAGAAATTAGAGTCTCATGTATCCAAGTGCCTGGTTGACATCTTATCTTGGATATCTATTAGGCATCTCAAACTTAATACATCATAAATGGAACTCCTGATCAATTCTCTGCAAAACAGTATCAGTAAATGGTAACTGAAAACCACTCAGTTCGTAACTGAATCCTATATTTCCTCAGATGGTTTGAGATCCAGTAATCAGTTAACTAGAAAAATCTATCAGCTCTACCTTCCAAACAAATCAACACTCCGACTAGTAAAAGTAGTCCAGACACCAAAATATCTTCTAGATTATTCCAATCATTTCCTAACTGACATGCCTGTTTCTTTGTTTGCCCCTCACAAATATTTCTGCACATGGCACTCAAAGGGACCCTGTTAATGTAAATCAGACTCTGTCACTAAAAACCCTCCAATTTCTTCCCATTTGCAATATGATCAAAGAGTAAATATCTTTTAAAATGGCTTAAAATACACTACTTGATCTCAGGGATTCCTACCACTCCCTCTCTGACCTCAACTTCTACCACTCCTCTCTTGCTCTCTGATTCAGCTGCTCTTTTCCAAATATACTAAGGATATCCAATCTAGAGGGTGTTGCATTAACTGTTCTTTTTGCCTGGAAATCTTTTGTGCTAAATTTCAAGTGGCTAATACCCTTATTTCTTTTAGGCTCCCAGCATTCTTCATATATTTACCCTGTGTCATTTTTCTCTGATACACTTAATCAACATCTGATGGTGATGTATTTGATAAAAAAAAAAAAAAAAAAAAAAAAAAAAAAAAAAAAAAAAAAAAAAAAAAAAAAAAACTGTGTGATGAATAAAATTTTTATTTTAATGTCCAATTTATGAATGTTTTTAAATTTATACTTAAAACAAACAGTTAAAATTATATAATATGTAAATTTTAAATTAAATTTTAAGCAGTCCGGTTTTTTTTCCAATCTCTTTTTTTTTTTTTTCAGAACCAGTATTTGGATTTTTTAATCCCCTCTCTATGGTATATTTATTTCCAGTATCTTTGAATTTTTTTTATTATGATTTTCCTTTATCAGTTTAAGTACTGATGTCTCCCCAGAACCTGGAAGAGATCCTGTCATAGAATATGAATTAATATATGAATAAAAATAGAGGCTAAAGGAATGAACAGGTAATAAGAAAAGGTAGATAATGAAGCCTATTCCATCATGAAGTTTAGCTAAAAAGGAAAGGAACATTGTAAATGAGCTAGAGAAGACCTCAGTTTTCTTTGCTTGCTTTAAAAAGGGAGAATTAGGCAAATTTTGATGCTGAAGGGGAAGAGAGGTAGAAGAGAAGAAGTTAAAAAGCAGCATATAAATGGAGTAATTAATATAATTTGAAGGTAAAGAGTTTGAGTACACGTTGGTGAAGATGATGTACATGGACTAGAGAAAGACAATTCAATAATTTGAAAACAAACAATTGGTACCTGTACATGAGATTAGTTTGTAATGAGAAAAATCTAAGGGAGATAATTCCTGTAAGAAACGTTGTCTTCCTGTGCATTTTTGACAAGTCTTCTGAGGTAATTCGGTGCGGTGGAATTGAGAAAAACAATAAAAAATTTGAAAATCCATTATAAATAATGAGAAATGGAGCTTGCTACAGGTACATATATGTTGGTTCCTCGCCACCGGGGACCAACAACACAGGGCGGGAAGGGACCCCGGACCAGCCGGCGGTAACCTCTTGTGGGGCTGAGCGGGATGATGAGTGTCGCAGGCC